>NW_003852510.1:3545776-3562839 GCF_000181295.1 Otolemur garnettii
GCTATTTTTTGGTTGCAGCCATCATTGTTGTTTGGCGGGCCCAGGCTGGATTGGAACCCTCCAGTTCAGGTGTATATGGCTGACACCTTAGCTGCTTGAGCCACAAGTGCTGAGCCAATATTTTGAAACATTAGCAAGTTTCAATCGAAAATTTGGATTTCTTTTATTTATTTATTTTTTTGGTTAAAAATGCAGTCACCATTGGACTGCTAGTAAGCAGAGCTGAGTAGCAGCTGCCACCTTCAGAGTGCTCTGGCCAGGTCTTCAGGAATGGGTAGGAAGCTCAGGTATTCCACCTTGCTCCTTGTATAAACTTAATGTGTCTGAAATGTTTTGTGTTGTTGTGGGCATAGGAGATTATGGGGGAAAGGAACCTCAAAAGGTGGCTGCTTGGTCCCAGTATTCAGAGGTGCTAGCAGCAACATGACAGCGAGGGAGCTCTGCCTGGGGAAGGCCACTGTCTCCCAAGTCCCTTAACAGCCTGGTAGAAACTCAAACAACTCAACCAGTTTCCTGATTTCAACAACTACCTGATCTTCGTCCTGACCAGACTCAAGTCAGAAGGTATGCCCATGCACCCCACCCTCCGGGTGGGTTGTACCCTGCTTTCTTCCTCATGGTACCTTGAACCTTGGCCCTCTCTCCCCAGATGAGCCAACCCGCTCTCTCAGTGGCCTCATTCTCAAGAACAATGTGAAGGCACATTACCAGAGCTTCCCGCCGCCTGTGGCAGACTTCATCAAACAGGAATGTCTCAACAATATTGGTGATGCATCCTCGCTCATCCGAGCCACGATCGGTGAGAGGGGCAGCAGGGATGAGGGGTGGGGGGATTTCCCTCTGAGGACACACTCAGCTCTCACTCTTGGCCGCAAAGCTTTTCAGAATGTTGGGGGTATTGTTTCCCTGGATGCTCCAGCACTCCTTCTGTACAGTAGTAGTATTACTGTTGCCTTTTTTTTTTTTTTTTTTTTTGAGACAGGCTCTTCTTGTTGCCCTGGGTGCTATGGCCTCATCAAAGCTCACAGCAACCTCAAACTCTTGGGCTCATGCGATCCTCTTGCCTTAGCGTCTTAATAGCTGAGACTATACAGGTGGGCACCACTATGTCCTGTGAATTTTTCTATTTTTGGTAGAGATGTGGTCTTGCTCTTGCTCAGGCTGGTCTTGAACTCTCGAGCTCAAATAATCCACCTGCCGTGGCTTCCCAGAGTGCTAGGATGACAGGCATGAGCCACCATGCTTAGCTGTTAAATTTTTTTTTTTTTAAAGTATGAAGGGGTCCCTGAGATCAGTTAAGTTTGAGAACTTACCTGATTCACAGCCTGAATATAGGGGTATATGGCACACCTCCTGGGTAAATGGCTTAACTACAACTTGGACTTCACCTAATAAATGCAAACAATTTAACATAATCGTCTGTACTCTCATATTAACATGAAATTAAAAAAATAAGTTTGAGAACTGCTGTATTTGACCAATACTGATGAGAATATTATCGTTCAACATCTCCAGATGTTGCACAAAAGAAAACATATTTTCTGTTCAAAGATGTATTTTTAATTTTACTCATTCAGTGGTTCTAACATTTTTGTTGTTTGTTGACTGTACACGTATAATCTATAATATCATTAACAGCTAAACATACTGATATACTAATGTTGATATAGTTTCAGATAAAAGCAAAGAAACTTGATGTTTAGTACAGTATTAATGATTTGGTTTAGGTTCTTAGAAATAATAGAAAATGTTTTTCGGGCACTAGTTAGTAACTTAATTTAGGCTAGAATTACAGCCACTTTATTAGATTCTCTAGAGACTTGGGAACCTCAGGTGTAGGCAATGAACTAGCCACATGATAACATCGTCCTGATGATCATAAAGGAAAATGGTGACAACATGAAATCATTTGTAAAAACTTTACATTAAAGGAAAAAATATCAGAGGGATAAAAATATATCAGGGAATATTATAGTGATATTAAATCAATAATGTCATTTTTATACATAAAGGAAATCACTGCCTTTCAGATTCATATATGAAAAACTTTCAGTTATGAAAACAGTTCAAAGGACAGTAACAGGAAACTATAAAGAAGCCATAATTCTACATTTTGTTTGAATGTAGTATTAGACATTAGTGTATTGAAGGACCATACCCTTCATAGAAAAATATTTGAATATACCTTTTAATCATTGTATAAATTTTAGTTCAATTAGATATTGATAGTGTTCATTGTATTTTCTTCCTACACGAAAAAATGAAACATCCTTAGAATAGTCTAAGCACAAAATTCTTCTCTTTTAAGGTACAAGGGAATATCTAACTTTAGACTACATTTACATCTTCAGAATCAAACTTCAGATGCTTAAGGAATAAATGAATGATACATGTAAAATTCTTTAAAAATATCCTCTATTTTATTAATATATAAAAGGAATGGTGAATTAAAAATGTGGATTTTTTTTTTGCTCTGGTCATTATCTTATGCGTTTAAGCCTCTTGATTTGATTTCTAAATGGAGATGCTACTTACTGCCCTTCATAACTGAAAACATCACTCACCTAAGCTGTGAATCACACTCACTTTAAAAGAGAATTTATTAGGCCACATACAGTGGCATCATGCCTGTAATCATAACTCTTTGGGAAGCTGAGCTGGGAGGATTGCTTGAGCTCAGAAGTTTGAGACCAGCCTGAGTAAAAGCAAGACCCTGACTCTAGTAAAAATAGAAAAATCAGTCAGGTGTTGTGGCAGGTGCCTATAGACTTAGCTACTGGGGAGGCTGAGGCAGGAGGATCACTTTCTTTGAACCCAGGAGTTTGAGGTTGCTGTGATCTAGGCTGAGGCCGTGGCACTGTAGCCTGGGGCAATAGAGTGAGACTTTGTCTCAAATAAAAAAAAAAAAAAAGAATTTATCTATTACAGAATTATTCTTTCAGCAAACCTTTCTTGGAAGACTATCATTATTTTAGAACTTGAGTCCTCTAGATATTGCCCATACTTTTTAGAAACAGAATCTACACACTTTTTGACATAGGTACCATTTTACTTAGGGCAGCAAAAGACTAAAATCACAACTTTGTTCTTGAAAGACTGTAAGAGGAGTGAAAATCCTTCATGATTTTAGTCAGATTTCATTAAAAGAAAATATTTGATATAAAACAGAAATTTATTTCCCATATACAATAAAACATTATGTCATTTCAGCACACCAATATTTGCTGTAGAAAATGCAATCTATGAAAAATTGTTTTGAAATAACGATACATTCATTAGACTGTGATGAATGTATAAAAAAATCAAAACACAGTATATTTTAAAGATCTTGCTCTCATGCTAGCTGGCAAATTTTAGAGGATCAAATCATAATCTAAGATATTATATTGCAACATACATACAAAATGTTAATCTAAAATAATATTTAATATTGTTACACACACATTCAGATAGACAAGATGCTTAAATACTGCCTAGTGATGATAAGCTACAGAGAGAAAGGTTGGAAGTATTAATTTTGAATCATAACTCAGTTATTTGACCCTTTTGTGTTTTCGTAATGATGTGGTTAGGTGTTTCTGATAGTTATCCCCATAATATTTTCTACTTCTGTTTACAAATTATAGCATTTATTATATTTAATTTTAATTTGTAGTTGTTTGTTTTACCTGCTTGTGAAGCTGGGAAGAGTATCTACTTGCTCACCATTGCTTTCCCACTATTAGGAAAGATTGATTTAATGAATTAATAAACACAAAGACAGGGATTGCCAGTTTCATAATAGACACAAAGTTCAATAAAGTTAAATAACTTATTTAATTTTGTGTAGTGATTAAGTAGAGAAGCAAGCATTTGAATCCAAGTCTTCTATTAGTAAGTCAAGTACTCTATCTAGAGCTGATCATTCAAAATTGTATTGTATTTCTGATGTTAAAAAAATACATTTACACACATATATATATTGCAGCACATGATAGACTGTGAATACCTAATTTGTATCCCAGAAAGAAGACTTCTAAGCAGTTTGGTCGGCACTAATAATGGTATGTACTAAATTATAAACATCACAACCAAGATGCAGTAAAATAAGAACTGGAAAGTTTATTTCCAATTTTATGCTGAGTATCGCTCCTTCGTTGTCTCACACCTTAAACAATTTCAAAATAGAAATGCATTACCCTTTCCTGTTTTACCCTCAAAACCTACTACCTCTTTTTAAATCTTTAATATAACTAATAAAATTATCATTATTATAAATTATATCATCCACCCAATATTTTAAATTAGAAACTTGTGAGTCACTATTAACTTCTTCTCCCCTCCAAATATTTGTGCTAAAAAATTAAAATACAGTAGAACCTCCATAGTCAACCACCTCCCTACATTGACCACCTCCTTAAGTTGACCTAACTGTCTTAGACTGAGTGTCTATTAGGCCTACTTCGCTATGTTGACCAGTCTGTGTACTGAAAACAATTCATCTAGTACCTGACCTTGAAACTGTAGTCAGTGGAGAAAGAAAAAAAAGGGGGGGAGGGTGGTCCCTGTGGCTCAAGGAGTAGGGCACTGACCCCCATATGCTGGAGGTGGTGGGTTCCAACCCAGTCCTAGCCAAAAACTGCAGAAAAAAAAAAAAAAGAGGAAATTGTTATTGTAAATGAAAAAGAAATGAGATTTGAAATTGGATAATGAAGTCACTGAATTAGACTATTTCCATAATAACAAAATGTTTTGACCTGAGAGTTGATTTATGATAACCACCTTTTAAATTGGTTATTATTGATGAATATATTATGAATATATTTAAAAAAAACTGTAACCTGCACAAAAGCTCACATTGGTTAGTATGTATTTCAATTTATAACTGTTATAAAATTTTAATTATTACAATTAATTATGTTTATCTACATATTAGCTTTACTGGTTCAGGATCCCTAAACTAAAATCTAAAATCTGAATCCTCTAAAATCTGAAACTTTTTGAGCTCAAAGTCTCAAAGTAAATGCTCATTGGAGCATTTCAGATTAGGGACATTCAACTAGTTTAGTATCTAAAATCTAAAAAAATTCTGAAATCTGAAATACTTTGTTCCCAACCATTTTAGATAAGAGAAACTCAACCTCTGACAAACTGCAAATTCCATGACGACAAAGACTATATCTATCACTGATATTAAAGCACTTACAAGAACCTCTAGTTTATTAATTAATTAATAATTATCAATTAATTTTATCTTTGGGGTATACATTCTAGTGCTGGTAAATATTATCTAAAAGGGATACAATCTTATTCTCAATACAAATATACTGCTATATTTGAATCCACTGTCAGTTTGAACATCTAAGCATTAACTAAGGAAAAACTATTAAGACAAATCACTTGGTCTTTTCAAGTTTTTCAAAAAACAAATTAAATTAATGAATAGTCACATTTTTTATTTTTTAGGATTTTACTTTGGTGAATTGGGAAGTAACAGTGATTTTTTAAGATTGTATCTGACATCCTCTTCGTAACTAAAATGTAATCACAAAGTTTTAAAAAGTCTCAAGAACTACTATGTATAATTAAATTTAGTCTGAAGTATTGTAAAAATTATTTAAGAACCTAGTTTACTATTATTTTTTTTTATTGTTGAGGATTCATTGAGGGTACAAAGAACCAGTTTACACTGACTGCTTGTGTCAGATAAAGACCCTCCCATAATAGTGTTCTGCCCCCCAAAGGTATATCACCCCCTGTAACCCCCACCCCCTCCCTCTTTCAGAATCTAGTATATCATTAAGAAAAAAATACCATATCTTGGATTGTTCTATAATCCCAAGATTTAGATCTTAATATTCAGTGAATTATTTCTCAAACTTTATAAATGAGTCTAGCTTTTATAGCTGAATTTCAATGCAGCTGAATTATAATTTATTTTGGTTTAATAATTTAAAAGACATGGCTGGGCACGGGGGCTCATGCCTGTAATCCTAGCACTCTGGGATTCCGAGGTAGGTGGATTGCCTGAGCTCACAGGTTTGAGACCAGCCTGAGCCAGAGCAAGACCTCGTCTCTAAAAACAGCCAGGCATTGTGGCAGGTACCATTGTAGTAGTCCCATCTACTACTTGGGAGGCTGAGGCAAGAGAATTGCTTGAGCCCAAGAGATTGAGGTTGCTGTGAGCTATGATGCCATGGTACTCTACCAAGGGTGAGAAAAAAGACCTTTTCTGTCTCACAGAAAAAACAAACAAACAAATAAACCAAAAAAAAAATGGATCCAATTTTTACATTCAATTCAGTTTTTAAAAATAACTTGTTTTCATTCAGTTGAAATGTAGCTGACTAGCACCCAAATAGTATTAACATACATTTCATGTCTCAAATGTTCTTATAATATTTTTCACTGACGATATTAGACCTTAATTATTTATTTAATTAATCAATTGATTGGTTACTTTTATTATCTTTTAAGGCTATTTATACCTAAAACTAAAGTATAAAGTTTTTGTGAATGTTCCACACTTGTCCAGATATAGTATCTAAATCATGATGTTTATTGTGAATTCATGGGTGTTGTGAATTGCAAAATCATGATGGTGAAACTGGGAAGTGGGCCTGGTGACGTCCATCAAACATTGCTCACACAAGTCACCAGCTTTTCCATTTATCAACCACTGCTGAAGATTCAGTCTTGGAACGGGTTGCTTGCATGACAACGAGGGGAGTTACTGTATGGAGTAAATTTGGATAAATATGTCCCACTGGTACTACTCCTTGAATAGAGTAAGAGTGAACAAATGAACCATTAAGTTGAAGCTTTTTAAGCTGTTCTTTGATGTGTTTAAATTCAATTTCACAATATCACTGAAGATTGTTGATTACATAAATAATATTCTTAAATCCCTGCTGAAGCTCTTAAATTCTCAATTTCCTTGACTGGATCTGTTATCCAATATTGCAGGGCATTCAAATCTAGGTCTTTTTTGAAGGTCATGTAATCTAATAGTTAATTCAGTACTCTTCATTCTTCAGTCTTCATGTCTCTAATTCACCTGGTATCGGCTCTAGGCCTGCAAGAGTTACATACTTAATTTTTGGTGGTTGGTCATGTTGAGTGTTGCTGGAGTCGAGTGCAGTGTACCTGAGGCAGCTCCTTTTGAGCTTGTGGGAGGTGTGCTGGACGTGATGGTTATGTTGTTTTAAAAATTCAGTTTTTCGGCTCGGCGCCTGTGGCTCAAGCGGCTAGGGCACCAGCCACGTGCACCTAGGGTGGCGGGTTCGAATCCCCAGCCCGGCCCGCCAAACAACAATGATGGCTGCAACCAAAAAATGGCCGGGCGTTGTGGCGGGTGCCTGTGGTCCCAGCTACTTGGGAGGCTGAGACAGGAGACTCACTTGAGCCCAGGAGTTGGAGGTTGCTGTGAGCGTGATGCCACGGCACTCTATCCAGGGGGATGGCCTGAGGCTCGGTCTCAAAAAAAAAAAAAAAAAAAAAAATTCAGTTTTTCAGTCAGACTCCATCCCAGAGCTGACAGGTTCATGACATTGTTTTTTGTGAGAGAGCGTGGCAGCTATAGCTTAACATATGTTGACAGGCTGCGTAACTCCACAATGGCCCATTGTTCTGCTGTGAAGCCTTCTTGATTCAGTTTTTTCTTGAAGGCTTCTCGAGTTTTGATTCAGATATTACACCCGGTATAGGTTTACTCTGGCAGTAATTTTTCATAGTGGTAGATGTCTCAGATGCATGACATAGTGCTGCTGATGCTAAGTGTGGAAACGCTGAGGTGGCTATCTTCATGGTATACAGATGTTATTTTTGCATAAGAAAAACACAACGAATCTACATCTTTCTCAAGTATCTTATATGCCTCTCTGAATTTTGGAATTTCATCAGCAACACCTGGAATTAATATTAAAGCTGAATCAAATTCTCCAAGAAACTTATTAATTGCAGTTAACGATGTCATCTGTGCTTCTCTGGCTACCATGTGTAGTTGATTCATTAATGCATGGTCATCTCCACCAGGTCTAGCAGTAAGGAGACCAATTAACATTTTGTGGCACCAATCAGAGCTCACTATGTGTGAAACATACTCTGGTATGGGTAGAGGTGCATAAGGCGCATGCATTATGGTATACCTCACAGTAGTCTTGAGCACCCTATAGGTGCTCTCAGTGGCATGTGTATAGGAGCTGTCCTATACAGTACAGTGCTACCATATTGTGCAGGTAGCATGATAAAGACCAAGATGATGGGGTCCGTCACTGGGGACTTGAGGAGCTGTGCATTGGTTTATGCAAATCCCAGTGCGAGCCATGGAACATCTGTCCCATAATTCCTCTTTGGATACTTGGCCACTGGGAAAAATGTCCTGAACACTGATATCACACTGCAGATAATAGTCGTGCACAAACTCACTTAGTGGTGAATGTTGGTGCCAAGCTTCAGAGGGTCAGCAGAGCAGGAAGGTGACCAGTGGATAGAGGCAAAGAGCTACATGCTCTACTACCTCACAAGGAATCTCCAAGGCACCTGACACATGTGGCACCGCTGACAAAGACAAAGGGCATGTGGTTTTGGATCTATTAATCAGGTTCCAGACTTCAATTTTTTAAATGATAAAATTAATATCAGCTATTTTTGACATGTCCAAAAACAATGATATCCTCTGAAACACTCTGAAGACTTTGCTGAGAAGGTTGTACCATGTAAGGTAAAATAAACTGCACTGCCCTCATCAAGAATTGTTTGAGATCACTTCTAGTAAAATAAAATTATAACATTCATAAAATTGATAGAAAAAATTGGAATTGAGAAAGACAGCTATACAAGTCCTCAAATGTGCTGACAAAGAAAAATTAACTATCAGACCCCTACAACAAATTTATAGGGTGTAGCCTGATAGCTACTATGATGTCTTATGAATATTAGTAAGGAATGTTACTGTTAATGTTTTGATAGCAATATTGGATCTATCACATAGAGAACTTGAAAGCAGAAATGGCTAACTTAACCAGAGAAGGGACATTCTAGGAGAAAGCAGTCACAGTAGTAATTAAGTCTGCTAGTTAATTTATCACATATACAAAGATGTGAGCATCAAATAAGTATCAAATACTTCTCCCCATCACAATTCAGTGATAGCAATCATAAAAAATAAAGACTAAAACTCTTTCCCCCCCTCAAAGGTTGGCATTAAAACTTTCTTTCTAATAAATTTAGATTTATTTACAAATATTAGGCAGCAACATTCCAAGTTAAATATGTTTGAAAAAATTTGGAATGATACTAGAGCAGGGAGCTTCCCCTGCCTGGACAAGGTAAAAAAAGAAATCCCTTTGGTGACAGTATTTAGTTAATCCTACTATTTTTGGGCCAAAAATACATTCATCCTCAGTATAAACAAATAACTTTACATCTATACTGACAAGTATGCTCAAAGATAACAAGCCTGCAACAAAGAAACAGCAGCTACAGAAAGTGATACCCTTGGCTGTGATGGAGAAGACATTTTGCATGAAATCTTTATTGTCCTACTATTGAATCTAATATGACAACTTGTACAATAACGGTGGTAACTATCTTATATTCCATTCATTTTTCATAGTATTATCCTGCATGCAATCCAACCTTGATAAGAAGTGGGAAATATGTGTATTGGTTAGTGTTCCCCGTTTTCCATGGTAGAGCAGGTGGTATAAGGTGCCAAGAAACTGTACTTACTTTTGGTGTAGGGCAGGAAGCTGTGGAGAGGCGAGAAGTAGCCTGAGCACGAGGAGATTCTGAAGGAGTAGTGCTGAGGGAGGCTGTGTCTCGTGGGAGCACCTGAACACCACGAGAAATGATGGAGTCTGGAATCTGAACAAGGGGAACAGCTATGATTTAATATACTGAAAAGGCCAACAACACCTAAAATAAATACTCATGTCTAACTTATTTTTTTGGCATTCTTGTTGCTCAACTCTCACATATTTGCTGTCACCTCCTGTTATGTATAAATGCACCCAGCAATTTGAGATAGGATAGAAACTTTCAGATTTAAAATATTTTCCCTGGTAAATAATCTCTCATAAAGCTTTTTAGTATGAGCTACTATATACTTGTGGTTAGGAGTAAAGTATTTGTCATTCATACATTTTCTTTGCTATTTAATAGTTTGAAATCTTGAGCAAGTTATTTAATTTCTAGATATTTTCCATTTCCTTTTTAGATTTGTTCTCCAACATTTTTCACCCTCTCTACTCCAAGCTGACCTGTATGGACACCATCAACAAGCTACTTTGTGCTCTTTGGCTTCTAGTTGGGTTCAGACAGTAGAAGATGCTGGTGCAGTGTGGTGGTGGCATAGAGTAAGGTCTGCTATTTATTGCCCTGGCTCCTGCTCTACCAGCTCATTGTAGGCTGGCTGTGTCCCTCAACTCAAGATCATAGCTCTTGTCAGACTGCTATTCTTGCATATAGGTCCTAATCGCACTCTTTCCCTTTGCCTTATTAGGTAGGACCAGAAGTCTTAACAGCTGCCACTGTTACCAGTCCCAGGGCACTTCATGTTGTTTCATGGTTTTTCCTAAATGCTACCCAAACCTTCGTAAATACTTTTGGCTCTCATGAACTCCCCCCAATTACTCGTTTATGACATTTTCTGGGACCCTGATGGATATAGCTTTTGAATAATCAATTCCTTTACCTGAAAAATAAGGATAATTAAAGTATCTGCTTCACTGGATTACTGAGAGGGTTAAGATAATGTATGTAAATTATTTAGAACTGCCAAGTAGTAAATATTTATTTTTTATTTTTTTAGAGACAGAGTTTCACTTTGTTGTCCTCCAAGCATTAAATATTTAATGAATATTGGCCATTGTTATTATTATTGTATTATACCTATCAACATAGTAGACATTGACGTAATTTGAGTATCACTTCTCTAGGCTCGGCGCCTGTGGCTCAAGTGGCTAAGGCACCAGCCACATACACCTAAGGTGGCAGGTTTGAATCCAGCCCAGTCCCGCCAAACAACAATGATGGCTGCAACCAAAAAAATAGCCAGGCGTTGTGGCAGGGGCCTGTGGTCCCAGCTACTTGGGAGGCGGAGGCAGGAGACTCGCTTGAGACCTGGAGTTGGAGGTTACTGTGAGCTGTGATGCCACAGGACTCTACCCAGGGGGACAGCTTGAGGCTCTGTCTCAAAAAAAAAAAAATCACTTCTCTAAAACTATACCAACATAAAAAATGCAGATTATTTTAATATTAATATTCATGTTAATTATGAAATTTATTATTTTAGGCTATATATAATTTAGTTCATGTTCTGGCCTGTAGAAATGTGGATAAGTCTTCTAAGAATAGGAGCTTGAGCACTTTAAAGTTTTGCGTATAAGACTTGTAACATACATGACAAAAGAACAAGCAATTAACATTCAATCAAACAAATATCACTTACTATGTGAAAAGAAGAAAGAAACATCCAGACTTTGTGATTATTATTTATCATTTCTTTCTCACAAAGGAAATAACACTATTTCCGTAGAAGCACCTTTTTTCAGTTTCTACATCAATATCCTCAATACCAATGATATTGAGAACATTTCAGTGGTTGATATTTTATGTGATTTATGAGCAATATAGCTATAACTAGCATGAAAAGCAATGGGAATTCTTAGAAGAAACATAACTCTTTTTGCTAGTATATTTGAGTACTGAACTGTGATATTTTCAAGAAATAGAGACTGTCTGGATGTGAAGAGCTACCTATTATCTAATAAAAATAGGCTATGTATTAGAAAGAAAAAGGTCAAATACCCCATCATACCTCACATGATATGATGTACCTCTTGTTCACAGAAATAACCATACATATATGACATTTGTATGTGTGATCATTTGATCAATGTCTATCTTGCATACTATTAATAAAAAGCATTATCATGGTGTGAGTGTATTTTTGCTACTATGATATGACCAGTATCTACTGAAGCAACTGTACAAAGTAATGTGTCTTTTTGTGTGTGCATGTATATATGTGATATATATCTACAGATTTATAAACATAAGTATATAAATATACTATATATCTGTGTGCGTTATGTATAAGTATGTAAATAAAACAGGTTATTCAAAGCCAAAGATAAGCTTAAATCTTGGGGGTATGTAGTTTTTGGGCTACTTATACTTTTTGGACAGTTGGAAACTATCAGACAAGCTATATAAGTCTGTAATTTGGAAAAAAGTTAAGGATTGGACATATAATTTGAGAATTATCAATGGAAGTGGTAATTTCACTAATTCAAATGTTTTACCAAGAAGAGTATTTGAAATATTGAAAGACAATAGTTGAAAAATTTAGGTAATACCCATATTAAGGAGTTAACAGAAGAAAAGAAACTGGGCAAAGAAAGAGAAGATCTATAAATGGGGTAACTAACATGCAGTATTTCCTTGAAAAATTTGGATCTATATTTATTATCAGTGACTAAATAGCACGTCTTTTCCATTGTCAAAAACATTCTGGTTTAGAAGATGTATTTTCTGGTGTTCCTATCTGTACGAAATCACTAGAGATGAAAAGAGAAAAAATAAGATGGGTGAATATCAAGGAATGAAGAAAAGAATAGTTTCAGGGAGCTATTATAAAAATATCAAATACAGCAGAGAACAGGAATAAGGAGAGAGCTGAAAAGAACCCATTAAATACAGTTATTAAGCAAGTGACTAGTAAAGTAAATGGACAAGCTATGAAGTGAAGAACCAAGTAGAGATGATAAATCAGGGTAAATTCTGAAAATAAAAGGTAGATATGATATATAAAAAGGTAGACATCATTATAAAAGTAGAGGAGTGGTGAAATCTTAGGAAAAAATGTATAGATGAATGAGTATGAAAGATAACCAAGGACTTTTTAATTTTCATTGTGGATCCAGTTAATATTGGCAAGGATAAATTTACAATGTCATTATATAGCCTGGAAATAAATCTCCCCATCTGAAAAAAGAAACCTATGCTAGACAAAGACAAGTTACTTTAGAGATATAACTGTTAAAGTTACAGAAACAGAGGAGACCCCAAAGACAAAGACCATATGGAAAGGATATGCCAAGACAGACACTAGAAAATGGGGAAGAAACATACACTGAAGGAGAAGATGGTGGCAGCCAACAGTTATGTGAGAGAGCACTACTTCACCACATGATGAAGACAGGACCTGATTACCAGGGTCAAAAGAGGAGGCAGTCAATATAGAATATTCTGACAGAAATTTACATTGTTTCAATTTGAGGACATTCTGAATATTCTTGTTCATTAACCATGATGTCCATGGGCATAAATTTTAGGAGATACATACTCAGAAATACCATTGCTGATTATAGGGTATAAATACTTTCTTTTATGTATTTCTAACCTGGTTAAGCCAATTTGTCTATCAACAGAGAAGTATAACAATTTCTCTTATTCTACAACTTAGTTCTATCTAACATTGTCAGTATTGTTAAGTTTTAAAAATCTGGTCAGTGTGCAACAACTGGATTGTGGTTTTACTTTCCCTTTCCCTGATTGTTGATTTTTTTTTCTTTTTTCTTGTTTGTTTTTTTGAGACAGAGTCCCATTCTATTGCCCCTGGTTAGAGTGCTATGGGATTAGCCTAGCTGACACCAACCTCAAATTCCTGGGCTCAAGTGATGTTCCTGTCTCAGGCTCCCAAGTAGTTGGGACTACATGCACCTGGCACAAGTCCTAGCTAATTTTTCAATGTTTTATAGAGATGGGGGTCTTGCTCTTGCTCTTGCTCAGGCTGGTCTCTAACTCCTCAGCTCAAGGGATCTTCCCACCTCAGTTTTCCAGAGTGCTAGGATTATAGGCATGAGCTACTGCCTACTTGATTGCTAAAAAAAACTATAAACCAATTACACAGCCACATAGAAAATATCCAATAACAGCAGAATAAATGTTTTTCTCAAGTGAACATGGAATGTTCTCCAGGTTATATCACATATTAGGCCATAAAATAAAGTCTCACTGAATTGAAAAAAATTAAAATCTTACTATGTACCTTCTCTAAACATAATGGAAGGAAACTGAAAATTAATAACAGAAAGAAATTTGGGAAATTCACAAATACATGAAAATTAAACACATTCTTTTTGTTTTTTTTCAATCGTTGGGGATTCAATGAGGGTACAAAGTTCCAGGTTACACTGATTGCATTTGTTAGGTGAAGTTTCTCTTATAATTGTGTCCTGTCCCATAAATACATTCTTAAACAACCAATGAGTTAAGAACTCACAAGGGAAATTAGAAGATAATTTGAGATGAATGAAAATGAAAACATAACATACCAAAACTCATGGGCTGCCGAAAAGGAATGCTGAGGAGAAAATGTTTAACTGTAAACATCTACCTTAAAAAAGAAGATTTCAAATCAATATCCTTATTCTTTACCTTAAGAAAGGAAAATAAAATTCAAACTAAATCCAAAGGAAACAGAAGAAAGTAATAATGATTACAGTGAAGATAAATGGAATACAAAATAGAAAAAAATGAAAGAATCAACAAAATCAAAGTTGGTTCTTCAATTAGATCAATAAAATTGAGACATCTTTAAGTACATTGACCAAGAAGAAAGAGAGAAGATTTAAATTATTAAAGATAATAGAGATGGTATTACTCATCTTACAGAAATAAAAATGATTACAAGAGAATGCTACCAACAACTGTATGTCAACAAATTGGATACCTACATGAAATAAATTTTTAGAAACATATAAACTCCCAAAATTAACTTATGAAGAAATAGAAAACCTGACTAGAAGCATAACTTCTAATATGGTAGCTTTACTAGGAATTCTATGAAAAGTTTAAAGAAGAATTAACAAATATCCCCCATCTTTTTCATGTAACATAAGATGAGGGAACATTTCCTAATTCATTTTTTGGGGCCAATATTAAGCTCACAGAAAGACAAAGATACCATAGAAAAATAAAATTATAGACTAATACCCTTTATGAACACAGACATAAAAATTCTTAACAAAATACTAGGTAACAAAATAAAAAAGCATTTTAGAAGGATTATATACCAAGACCAACTGATAATTATTCCAGATATGGAAGAATGGCTCAGTATAATGTAACTAATCAATATAATGCACTACATTAATGAAATGAAAAAATGAAAAAAAACTCATAAATGATCATCTCAATTAATGGACAAAAAATATTAGGTAAAACCGCCTTTCATGATAAAAACACTCAGAAAACTAGGAATAGAAGGCAAATTCCTTAACTTGATAAAGACATCTATGAAAAACCCACAGCTAAAATCCTTACTAATAAAAAACTGAAAACTTCCTCCTAACATCAGGAAGAAAAATGTCTGCTCGTCCCACTTCTTCTCAATATTTTACTGGAATTTAAGGAAATAAAGGCATCCAAATTGTTTTTTTTTTTTTTTGGCTGGGGCTAGGTTTGAACCTGCCGCCTCCAGCAGATGGGGCCAGTGCCCTACTCCTTTGAGCCACAGGTGCTGCCCTAGGCATCCAAATTGGAAAGGAGGAAGTAAAACTACCTCTGTTCATACAATAATGATTTATATATACATGTACAATTCTACAGAATTCACAAAAGGAACTATTAGCACTAACAAATTCAGCAAAGTTGTAGGATACATGAATACACAAAATTCAGTTGTATTTCTATAAATCAATATTGAACAATTCAAAAAGAAAATTAAGGAAACAATTCCCTTTACATGGCAGAGACTATTACAAAAATAAATGGTCAATACACTCAACAAGGGAGAATGAGCACAATGTCGTGCACATAGTCGACACTTAATAATAGGACATAGAAACAGCCATTAACTTTGAGAATTACAAGTATTTTTTGAAATAGCATGAAAGTTTGCATTAATTCAGAGAAATACTTTTAAATAGAAAGGTCAGATGGTTTGTCATAGTAAGATGCACACAAATTTCATGGACACCCTGTATAAGGGACTTAGTACGAGAGAGATGAATCAAAGATTTGCGAAGGAGTGGTGAGGATCTACCTAGAGCAGTGGTTTTCAACCTTCCGAATATGTCCTAATACCATGACCCTTTAAGACAGTTCTTCATGTTGTGCTGATCCCCAACCATAAAATTAAAATTATTTTTGTGGCTACTTCATAACTGCAATTTTGCTACTGCTATGAATTGTAATGTAAATATCTGATATGCGGGATATATTTTCATTGTTACAAAGGGGTCGCGACCCACAGGTTGAGAACCCCTGACCTAGAGTAAGCAGAATTTATAGTGGGTTAAGTCAGCACAAATGAGGAGGAAAAATGCCACATCACTTCTAAAAGAAATGGTATTTTTACTTTTAGAGAACTAATCTGTGTTGCTCTTATCTTATGCAACTTATTGCATGCAAAAAACAATTTGTCCCAGTTGATCTCAAACCTCTTCAGAAATGCAATGTAATTTCAACTGTGAATTATTAAACAATAGAATTTTTCTCATTAAGGGAAACTGTAATGGGAACACAGAACCTTCTTAGGAACTGTGCTGATTCTCTGTGTTGTTTTTTCTGTCCTAAAGATAAATATGACAGATTGGGCAGACATTTTTTAAAAAAGAATTGGATAGTTGTATTATAAAAATCAGAATATATAGGCAAAATATTGTTTCCCCATTTGAAAGCTATGTCTTTGTTGGTGTGAATACCAATAAACTAACACAAATTTATATTTGATGACAAGGAAGTAAATGAGCACATATTTCCTCTTCCAATCATTTTTGCTACTTAAAACTTTATTTTGAAAAAAACATGTATTCATTTGTCCTTATAAAAAAGTTAGGGTATTACCTTTAAAAAAATTATTCCTTAATGATTTTAGAGAATATCCCCTGAAATGCCCAATGGATTCATCTAATGGAAATAGGTAGTTTGCACTGCCAGAGAAGTACACTTCTACAGCCCTTCCTTAAGCCCACACGTGTCTTTTCCTGACAACCAATGGTGAATCCCAAATGTCAAAAAAACTGTATTTTCATTAGTGTCTGTCTTCTATTGAGTCATGTTTTTTTTTTTTT
>NW_003852510.1:3563030-3564294 GCF_000181295.1 Otolemur garnettii
CCCCCCTCCCCATATTCTTAGGCTATTTGGTTATAGCTTTCATATAAAAGGTATAAATTAGTTTCATAATAGGGGTGTGTACATTGGATACTTTTCCCTCCATTCTTGTGATACTTTGCTCAGAAGAACATTCTCCAGCTCCATCCATGTGAACACTGATTCATGTTTTGTCTTTGTTTCTAGTTTGTGCAGGGCTCGTGAATTATTCTTCCCTGGTGACAGCAAAACTTGGGAATTTGATTTTATGGTTTGACCATTTGGTTATTTCTGTAAATGAAGTCTATTCTCTGTTGGGTAATAAATGACAGAGAATCCTGTTTGTAGTCCTTTTTATTTGTCTATTTGTCCATTCTGAACTCAAATCAATTAAGAATTTGGTGGCTCTGGGAGTCTGGTGAGTTTTTGCATTCTGTGTTTACTTTGAAGCTGGGCTGACATTGCAGAATTAAAACTATGAGATATTCTCTGTATCTATTTGTCTATAATTCAGGAAGACCTTTACTTATCGTGTGAGTGTGGAATGTTTTCCAATCTCTGAAATATATTAATTAAACCATATTGTTTGTTAAACTAAAGAAGCTGTGTTCTGACTGGTTTACAGACACAAATAAATGTTTGTACAAGTCATTTATTCCTAAAGTTCCCTCAAATAAGGAAATTAAAGTTCTAATACTTAAAATACACTAGACTTAAAAAAATCTTAGTAGAAATTAACAAAATAATAATTTTTTTTTTTTTTTTTTGAGATAGAGCTTCAAATCTGTTGCCCTGGGTACAGTACCATCACAGCTTACAGCAACCTCCAACTCCTGGGCTCAAGTGACTCTCCTGCCTCCGCATCCCAAGTAGCTGGGACTATAGGCACCTGCCACATGCCTGGCTATTTTTGGTTGCAGCTGTCACTGTTGTTTGGCGGGCCTAGGCTGGATTCAAACTTGCCAGCTTAGGTGTTATGTGGCTGGAGCCTTAGCTACTTGGGCCACTGACACCGAGCCAACTTATAAATGTTTTAGTAACTCAGATTCATATAATTAAGATAAATCTTTGGCAAATTGGACAGCTTAATAATGCTGGTATAAAAATACTGCATATTTTAAAAATTTATCAGTGTTAAATACAAGTAGAAATCTTATTCATGAATTTTTTTTTTGTACATGCATGCAAATTTACTAAATAAAAAAATACTACTGGCTCAGCGCCTATAGCTCAACCAGCTAAGGCGCCAGCCACGTACACCTAAGGTGGCGGGTTCCAATCCCCAGCC
>NW_003852510.1:3564428-3565621 GCF_000181295.1 Otolemur garnettii
TGGAGGTTGCTATGAGCTGTAATGCCATGGCACTCTACCCAGGGGGACAGCTTGAGGCTCTGTCTCAAAAAAAAAAAAAAATACTACTCCAACATAATGCTTAGAGTTATGAAAAAAAAATCTTTTTGGGGCAAGTGTAGTGGCTCATGCCTGTAATTTTAATACTGTAGGAGGCTGAAGTGGGTGGACTGCTTGAGCTCAGGAGTTTGAGACTAGCCTAAGCCAGAGTGAAAGCCTGTCTCTAAAAACCCTGGGCAAGTATCCAACATACTCAGTACTATTATGAAACCAATTTACACTCACCCACACTTTCATATGTAAGATAAAACACAACTATAGCCCAAGATGAAGGAGGCAAGAGAAGGGGGAAGGGAGAGGAGAGGGAAGTGTGGAGGGAGGGTAAATAGTAGGACCACACCTATGGTGCATATTGCATCAGATTTTTATTACCAAATCTATTAAGTATAGAGTATAAATGTTTTAATTATTGTATTAAAACAACCATTTTTATGTAAGCATTCCAAAATGTATATAAAGTCAGCACATTGTACCCCATAAATGCATTAATGTATACAGTTATGATTTTATGATTTAACAATAATAAAAAAAAAATCCCTGGGCATTGTGGTGGGCACCTGTGGTCCCAGCTATTTGGGAGGCTGAGGCAACAGGATCACTTGAGCCCAAAAGTTTGAGGTTGCTGTGAGCTGATGCCACATGGCACTCTACCGAGGGTGACAAAGTTAAGACTATCTCAAAAAAAGAAAAAAGGCTAAAATATGTTTGAATAAATTAAATCATTATTCTGAGAAACTTTATTTCAACAGTATGTTTTTAGTATGTCAGCTTAAAGGTAAGTTCCACAATCTTTAGGTAACTTAAGCTTTAGACTGATATTAAACTGAGATAATTGATGGATAATCATTAGAGGCCCAGATAATTTTTAAATATGATAAAATTAAATATAACTAACCACAATTAAATTTTTTCTTGTGGTAAAAAAAAAAAATATATATATATATATATATATATTTACCATTGTAACAATTTGTAAGTATATAATAATTCAATGGTATTAAGTACATTCACAATATTGTGCAAACACCACTATCTATTTCCAGAACTTTTTCTTTTTTTTTTTTTTTTTTGAGACAGAGCCTCAAGCTGTCCCCCTGGGCAGAGTGCCGTGGCAT
>NW_003852510.1:3565732-3573574 GCF_000181295.1 Otolemur garnettii
GGGCTGGGGATTCGAACCCGCCACCTTAGGTGTACGTGGCTGGCGCCTTAGCCGGTTGAGCTATAGGCGCCGAGCCTCCAGAACTTTTTCATCATCCCAAAGAGAAACTCTGTACCTGTAACAAAAACTCCATTGTTTCTCCCTTCTCTATTCCCTGTTAACTTCTATCCTATTTCCTGTATCTGTGAATTTGACTATTCTAGGTACCCCCACGTAACTGGAATCACACAATATTTGTCATTTTGTGTCTGGTTTATTTCACTCAGCATCATGTTTTGAAGGTTCATCCATGTTGTAACATTAATCAGAACTTCATTTCTACTTAAGGCTGAATTATATTCCCTTATATATGTGTGTGTCTATATATATACCTATACACACACACACCATTTTACTATTATTCTTTCAATGAGTATTTGGGCTGCTTTCACTTTTTGGATAATGCTGCTATGAGAATATCGGTGTACTATATCTTGCTTTCAATTGTTTTGGGGATATATCTAGAAGGGAAACTGCTGGACCATATGTTTAAGTTTTTGAAATCGAACTGTTTTCCACAGTGGTAGCATCATTTTACCTTCCCTACAGCAACACAGGAGAGTTCCAATTTCTCTTCATCCTAATACTTAGTTTTTTTGTTTGGCTAATAACCACAACAAAGATGGGATTTTGATTTGCTGTTCCCTGATGACTACTAATGTTAAATATCTTGTCATATGCTTATTAGCTTCTTTAGAGAAATGTCTATTCAAATACTTTTTCCATTTTTGTTGTTTTTTTAAAAAATTGAGTTGTAAGAGTTCATGATAAATTCTGAAGATTAATTCTTTACCAGACAAATGATTTTTAAATATTGTTTCCCATTCTTAATAATGTCCTTTGATGCACAACATTTTTTAATTTTGATAAAAATACAATTTATCTATTTTTTTCTTTTGATGTATTGATTACTAATCCTAATTTTGAGTTTCTATACTTTTGCATCTTATTTCTATTTGCTAATAGATGCTGGAGTTCTGTGTCATGTTTACAACAAGCTCCTTTTTTGCTACTTTAATATGTAGTAATAAGACTGTATGTGGTAGTAGACAATTATATCATGCATGTACAGGACCTTTGCTAAAATACATGTATGTCAGACAGGTCTTAATTATCAACCCCCAAGTTTTCTCTGTGAAACAGAAGTTATTTTCTTTATCAAAAGTTAATAATTAGTATAAGTAATTGAGACTATAGCAGGAACTATACTGACAGAGAAATAGAATTATGTATTTTTGTTTCGTCCTAAGCAATGATTCTCAAACTTTTTAAATGAAAATAGTTCATTTTATTAAATAATTTTTAAGTCAGACCACTGCATTGGTTCGTTTGGGGACACTATTCCTTCCCATTGTCTCAAAACCTGGCACCAGGTGCCTGAGCATTTCCTTCCATGTATAACACAGCATGGGAATGAAAGTGGAAGGACAGACTCTTGCATGTTAGAAAAGCTGTGTTAATGTTTCAACACATCTTGATTTAAGTGGAACACCAGGGTTAAGTTGTTCCCACATACTCCCCCTTCTTCATCAAATCTCTGTGCCAGTTTCTGTCTGCCTTTTGTACCAATCAAACCTGAGGTACCCTAATATCCAAACAGTTTCCTTTTAACCATGTACAACTAGGTAGGCAGAATAAGCACCTCACTCTAATTTTCACCTATGGGATTAAATAGCCTGAAACAGAGTATGTGAACTATGGCTAAAACCAAGTGATGACTTTTAAGGAGGCTTAGACAGAAACATGGAGAATAACATCTGAATTCAAATCCAGAAAAAAAAATGCTATTGGAGGAAAATAAAGTCTTAGCCAGTGTTCCAAAAATGCCTGTACGGAGTTGGGAATGACCATCTAGGCATAAGGTCTAAGAACTCTGGACACAATGGGAGTCTCAGCTGATATAGTTTGGGTCTGCTGAGACAGATGTCCTGAGGGCTGCCAGCGAGTAGCCTGCCTGGCACACTGCAGCTGTCTAGTTCAGTCTGCAGTGAGAATCCTTCAGTTCCATCACAAGTACTCTCCAAGGTGTTATAGTTGTCCTTAAAGCTCTTCAATTCGAGGGAGTATTTGGCACATTTACTCTTCTGACTGGAGGGGAGGTATGTCACCTGGATGGTTGTTGGGGAGACTTCAGGGGACTGAGTTAGGTCTTTGACTACTGATTAGTGTTGTTGCTGAGAGCTCCCAGTTCGTGCTTTGAACACAGTGGCCCGCTCACTCAGGGCCTCCTGATAGTGCAGGTATTCATTCTGACCACAAAGATTCCTGTCCCATAGTGGGCTGTTTCATAGCCACCTAGCAGGGTATCAACGAGGGCTTTGCGCACACCCTTGAAGGGAGTACAAGTGTTTTGCAGATCTAGCAGGCAGGAGTGGAAATTCTTGCCCATTAAGTACCAAGGATGCCGACCAACAGCATGAACTGGGATCTCAGAGGCACA
The DNA here is from genome assembly GCF_000181295.1 of Otolemur garnettii. Lineage (NCBI taxonomy): Eukaryota > Metazoa > Chordata > Mammalia > Primates > Galagidae > Otolemur > Otolemur garnettii. The sequence continues at coordinate 3,568,212 of NW_003852510.1, forward strand.
ACCGGCATCCAGAACTTCCATCTTGTACAGATAGTTGTAGCAATTTTAATTTCTCTGCGTATCCAGTTGCAGCAGCCAAGCATCATCATTAGCAAGGAGTTGGGGTTCATACTTGACATCCTGAACCCTGGATAGTCAAATATCAATTTCCTCTTTCAAGTCCTTGGGGGCATTGTGTCCCACAGGGACATAAGGTTCCCTTCTAGATTTCCTTGCAAAGTGCATGATTTGCCTCTTCACAAAAATAAATAGCAGTACAAACACAAGGCTTCCATAGGCCATCACCAGCATGACATTCACCTGGGACAGCTAGTTACTGCCAGACGCCATGACCTCCCTACCTTGTGCAGAATGTTTGAATTTACCCTGCTGCCCTGCCTCCTCAATCCTGGCTCCACAGAAGCAATGGTGCCTGGGTTTCCTGGAGCTCCCTGGCCATTTCATTAGGGGAGGAAACTAAGACAGACCCAGCCTGAAAATATAGCACACAGGGGCTAATAAAGAAGCATGATGCCTTCCTGCTTCCCCCCAGCACATAGTTCTCAAACTTTTTGGTCTCTGGACGCCTTTACACACTTAACACTTATTAAACCTTAAAAACCTATTGTATATGTGGATTATAGCATGTATTGAATTAAAAATCAAAACACTAAAATATGTACTTAAAAAACAATGATTAACATAGTGCATGTTGATATAAATTACATCATAATATCATTTATTTATTTATATTTTTAATTTTTAGAGACAAAGACTTGCTCTGTTGCCCAGGCTATTGTGCAGTGGCATGAGCATCACTCACTATAGCCCTGAACTCCTCGGCTAAGGCGCTCCACCTGCCCCACTCTCCCAAGTATTTAAGACTATAAGTACATACCACCATGTCCAGGTAATTTTTAATTTTTTTGTAGAGATGAAGTCTTGCTATGTTTCTGTTCTTGAACTCCTGGCCTCAAGTGATCCACCCAGATTGGCCTCCTTAAGTGCTGGGATTACAGGTAGAGTTACTGGACTTGACTTATATCCTAATATTATTATGAAGATAGTTTCATCTTACGGATCACTTGAGAAAAAACTGCAGTCTGAAAGTGTCAGTTTGTTCCAGAATATTTGAAAGAACATTATGAAAAATAAAACATGGAAAGTAAAGTTTCTTTCTTTTGATTTATAATACCTGAGCCTGAAAATAAGTTATAAAATGTGTTAAGTTTCTTGCTTATGAGCTAATTCTTAACTATATTCAATATTCAATATTTTTTACTTTTAAAAAATACTTTCCCCACCCTTATCCCCTATTACGCTTTTAGAAAAATTTGCATTGTCATTTTGATTAAATAGGCCACTAAAATTGTTTCTCAGGCATCCATGATCTTAATCAAGTATGGAAATTTCCTCTGATAAGTCGTAATTTCATCCCAATTATAGAATAAATTCAAAAAATTTCAAGGCATCTAAAATTATTTTTGGTATTTTCCAGAAGGCCTCTCGAAATTATAAAAATTTGGTATGAATTTCAGCATAAAGAGTGATCATATCGAGAGAAGCCCAACTTTTTCTAGGTTAAATTTATGTTGGTAAAATTTTATTAATATAAACATTTAAGATATTCTATGCTTTGTGTAAATTCCCTCAAGAATTGTTATTGCTATCCCTGCTCATAAGGCTTTATTTTCCAATTTTTAAAAATTGTGGTACAATACACATAAAATTTATCTTTTTTTTTGCAGTTTTTGGCCGAGGCCGGGTTTGAACTTGCCACCTCTGGTATATGGGACTGGCACCCTACTCCTTTGAGTCACAGGTGCCACCCTAAAATTTACCATTCTAACTGACTTTTAACTATACAGTTTAGTGGTATCATATATCCTTACAACACTGCAACTCACACCATCCAAGTCCATAACTCTTTTCATTTTGTAAAAGTGAAACTATACCTATTTAAAAACAACTCTCCATCCTCCCAGCCCCCAGCCCAGTCAACTATTTAACATTTTTAAAAACAGTAATTTAAACTGGCAAATAAGACGCATATTTTCATTGTATGCAATGTTTTGAAATATGTATACATTATGCAATGGCTAAATAGAACTAATTAACATAACCTTTACCTCACATTCTAATTTCTGTGACTCTGATTTTGACTATTCTAAGTACCTCATGTAAGTGAAATAATACAGTGTTTGTTGTTCTGTGTCTGCCTTATTTCATTTAACACAATGTCCTCAAGGTTGATCTACATAGTTGCAAATGACAAGATTTTCTTCCTTTCTAAGGCTGAATTAATTAATACCCTATTGGTGTACTACATTTGCTTGTCCATTTGTATCTTAATGCATACTTGGGTTGCTTCTGCATCTTAGTTATTGTGAATAATGCTACTATGAAAATGAATATAAAATATCTCTCTGGGACTATACTTTCAACTCTTTGAGGTATATAGTCAGAAATAGAATAGCTGGAGCATATGGTAATTCTATTTTGAATTTTGTGATGAATCACTACATTGTTTTCCACAATGGCTATATCATTTTACATTCCCACCAACAGTGCTCATGTTGTAATTTTCCCACGCATTATCGACACTTGTTATTTTCTGTGGTTTTCTGATAGTGGCCATCCTAATGGGTGTGAATATCCCACTGTGGTTCTGTATTTCCCTGATGATTAGTGATACTGAGCACCTTTACATATATGTAAAGGTGGCAATATGGCTTCTTTTGAGAAATGTCTATTCAAATCCTTTGCTCATTTTCCAAAAAGGTTGGTTGTTTTTCTGTTGAGTTTTATGAGTTCTCTGTATATTCTTGATATTAATCATTTATCAGATGTATGATGTACAAATATTTTTTCCCATTCTTTGAGATGATTTTATGCTCTGTTGATAGGCTTTTGCTGTACAAAGTTTCTAAATTTTCATGCAGTCTCCTTTTTCTTTGGTTGCCTTTGGTGTCATAGCCAAGAAATCATCACCAAATCCAATGTCAGGGAACTTCTGCTCTGTTTGCTTCTAAGAGTTGTATTGCTTTAGGTCTTACATTTAGGTTTTTGATCTATTTTAAGTATGTATGTGTGTATTATATATGTGTATGTATGTATGTATTTATTAATTAGAAACAAAGTCTCACTTTGTTGCCAGGCTGGAGCATACTGGCAGGATCATAGCTTACTGCAGCCTTTAACTCCTGGGCTCAAGCAATCTTCATAACTTAGTCTCTTGAGTATGAGTAGTTTTCTATATGGTGTTAGATATGTGTCAACTAAATTCTCTTTATGTAAATATCCAATCTTCCCAGCATCATTTGGTGAAGAGACTGTCTTTTCCCCAGCAAATGGTCTCGACACCCTTGTAAAAAATCATTTGATTATATATGTAAGAGTTTTCTCCACATAATGTTTTAACTCCAAGGGAAGATACTCATCAAAATTCTTTTGAAGTAGTTATATTCTATCCACCAACAGAGAATTTTACTGTCTTTCGTTTTGATATTATTAGCTATAGTTAATAACTATAGCTACTAAGACTCTGTCATCTACAGACAGATTCTGACGCTTGCTTGAGGTTAGGCTATAAGCTACAAGCCAGTGTTTGTGTATTCAACAAAGATAGTCTCAAATGCCTTATGGAAAGGACCGTACTCAATACTTGAAACCACTGACATTTTAAAGAATAGACTCATGGGCAGACTTCTAAAATGATGCTGCTTAGTCAACTATTTTTTTTGCCACTTTTGGCTGGGGCTGGGTTTGAACCTGCCACCTCCAGCATATGGGACTGGCGTCCTGCCCTTTGGAGCCACAGGCACCACCCCTGCTTAGACAACTTTTATACCATTAACAATAGACTTAGCAAGGATTTCTAAAATTCTTTTCAGCCTAAAAGTAGAAAGCTTCATGAAAGCAGACTGCTGAACCAAAGTAGAGTTGAATGAGAATTAATTACATAGAACTGAATTAACATAAGAATGAGAAATAGGCTCAGTGCCTATAGCTCAACTAGCTAAGGCGCCAGCCATGTACACCTAAGGTGGCAGGTTCGATTCCCCAGCCCGGACCCGCCAAACAACGATGGCTGCAACCAAAAAATAGCCAGGTGTTGTGGCGGGCGCCTGTGGTCCCAGCTACTTGGGAGGCGGAGGCAAGAGACTCACTTGAGCCCAGGAGTTGGAGGTTGCTGTGAGCTGTAATGCCACGGCACTCTACCCAGGGGGACAGCTTGAGACTCTGTCTCAAAAAAAAAAAAAAAAAAAGATTGAGAAATATACATAGAAGGAAGTTTATTTACTGGGTATTTGTTTAGATTATTATTGATGTTAGCTGTCATAAATATTCTATTTTCTGGATATAGGAGGAAACTCTTTTTCTCTTTTTCTTGAAGAATTAAAGCTGTGTGTAACCCACACAATTTACCAGATCTGTTTTCTTAAACTAAAATAAAATGTTTTAATACTTCATTCTCATTGACTTTCTCACAATTTGGAAACTTACTAAGTCCCCAAACTTTTCTTGACAATATACCATAGTTATATGCATAGAGTCTATAAGACTATGTCTTCTTTTTTTAACAGGATATAATTGTACAACCAAGGCCTTATCTGCAGTGTATACTTGAGAACTGTGCTCATCTAATCATATATGACTACATGTTTGAAGAACAAATACTGGCTGTAGTCCTGAAGTCAATACCTAAAAACCCCTCTCAGGAAAATGTACTTGGTATCTAAAGTATATGGTCTCAACTTTACATGTGTAATTCAATTTTGGTAATCTGGAAAAGAGAGGAACTTATACCCAAATGATGGGTAGTATCATTGAAAAATGGTGACGTTTCTTGGGCTTAGTTTCCTAATCTTGGAATGACAAAAATGAAGACTTTCCTTTTTTTTTTTTTTTTTCAGACAGAGTCTCACTCTGTTGCCCAGATTACAGTGCTGTGGTTTCAGCTTAGCTCCTCACAGCAACCTCAAGCTCCTAGGCTCAAAGGATTGTCCTGCCTCAGCTTCCTGAGTAGCTGGGACTACAGGGGCCTGCTGTAATGCTTGGCTAGTTTTTCTACCGTTAGTAGAAACAGAGTCTTGCTCTTGCTCAGGCAGTCCTGTACTCCTGAGCTCAGGGAATCCTCCTGTGTTTAGCCCTCCAGAGTGCTGGAATTACAGATGTGACCCACAGCACCTGGCCAAAAAAAGTACTTTTGGAAGTAGAATCTGATATTTCCCATGAAAAATTCTAGGTAGAAATTAATTTTATGGCCTTAGTATTTATAAAACAAATTCAAGGAGGCTAACTGGTTAATTAACATTTTTGTTGCTGGCCTGGTGCCTGTGCCTCAAGTGGCTAAGGCGCCAGCCACATACACCTAAGGTGGC
>NW_003852510.1:3574421-3579884 GCF_000181295.1 Otolemur garnettii
AAAAGAAAAGAAAAAGGCCTTTGGAAAACTGGCCAGATACCCATCAGTAACCTTTACTGATCTGTGGTAAGTGACGAAGGTCGCTTGCTGACAGGTCTGGGAATGGTAATGTCATACAGGTATCTAATGGCACAGATGAAACTTGGGCCCATGAAAGGCTTTTGAGAAGTCCAGCCTGAGAATTCCTTATAAAAGGCTCCAGCAAAAACTCCCTGACTTAAGGCCTACATGGGAGCAGAGGTTTGCACACAAACTCCTATATGCCCAAGAAGTTTCTCTATGCTTTGCTTAAAGATTCAAAGTAACTGCCTCCAAATGGTATTGTCAGTAGAAGGGACATTCAAATCGTCTCTTTCCCCCATAGCCTCAGGCTTCATCAGATAAGAACAAAGAAAGTAATAACTGACAACAGGTTCTTCATTAAGTTATGTTAAACCGGGTTATGTTAAAAGGATTATGCTTATAGGTTTCCGTTGGGTGGATTATCAGATTACCAGGGAGGAGCTACTTACGGGGCAGTGGTCATAAGCTGTTTAAATGGCTCAGTGAGGTCACTGCTGCATTATGCTCAGGTACAAAATTCCCTATATAAGCCAACTGCAAATAAAGAAGCTCGCCATTTTGCCTGAGCGAGCAGATGGTCACCTTTATTTAAAACACAATTTCAATAAGCATGCTTATTCTTCGCTGCATTGCTTTTCCGTAAGACCTTTAAGGCACATCTAGGAGTTCAAGATTGGGCAACATAGTGAGACCCTTTCTCTACAAAAAGTAAGAAAAACATCAACCAGGTGTGATACATACCTGTAATACCAGCTACTCAGGAAATGAACAGAGGAGGATCACTGGAGCCCATGTGTGGGAATTTACATTGAGCTATGATTGCACCACTGCCCTCCAGCTGGGTGACTGGATTGTGTCTCTTGGGGAAAAAAATTATCTTTGTGATTACAATGATTACTAGAATGTCTTGGAAACCCTTCTGCATCATCTATACTTTTTCATTTTTCACTAGTTTACAATGTTGTAAGTTGTAGAAAAACTTACATTATAAGTAATAATTTTTGTCCACAGAACTATAAATACATTTTGCCCTCAGGAGGAGCATGGATTATTGTCCTATATATACTGATCAAGCTTTGTATCTATGAATTCATCGCATTTTTCATGACTACTGATATGTGCCTATGTCCTGTGAATTCTTGTTTCAACTGGCATAAAAGCTTATTAGCTCTGATTAAGTTAAATAAAATCTTTGACACAGATTTATTTTATATTTGTATAAGTGATATGACTTTAAAAAATTATCCTTTAACATACCTCACATGGTACTTTTGAAAGTATTTTCTTTTACTGATTTATCTAAATATTTTCCTTAGTCCATAGCTGCTTATAGCTTAAAGCCCTTTTGCTTTGCTTAGATGAGTAAACTTCAAGAGTAAACACATTCTATTGTTCACAGTTCTTAGGTTATTCAGTGCATCTTAGCATTTATGTATTTCAAACCAAAGACCAAAAATCCCAATTCTCATTTCTGAGGAGTCTGTAACTAGCTAGTCATCTCCCAGAACTTTACTTTTACTCTTTTTCCCTTTACTGAGAGAACTTCGTTCTTTTTCTTTTTCTCTTGAACTGCTGTTTTTGTTATAGTAGTCAAGAGTGCCCATCTTTAAAGCAGACTGCCTCGATTTGAATACCAATTCAGCCACTAGGTAGTTCTACTTTGAGCTATAATTTTCTCAAAAGCAAAAGAAGAAAGTATGTAAAGTAATGATATATGTAAAATGTTTAGATGATGGTACTCAATTAATATTATTATTTTTAATATACCAAAATCCTCATGGATAAAATGAAACAATAAAACCATACTTATGTGCTTATATATCCCTCAATTTTATGACCAAACCTTTATAATGTGTGTCTGGTTATTGATCTTTTATTTCCAGGCAAATCTATAGGAGTGGTAGGTTGCTAACTCTTAGCATCTTCTCTCTCAACTTCCAAATAAATGCTCAAGAAAGATGGATTCTTCCTAACTTGACATGTGGCTGTGACAAGCTGTTTCTTCCATATAGTTTTCTAAGAGCTGACTGACTCTTCTTCCTAGGTCAAGCAGTAGATTTTCTTTCATCTAATACAGCTTAGGGAACATCATTATTGTTTTGTATTTCTCCAAAAGATTTAATTTCTGTCAATCAGGTAAGACTTTCTATTTTTATCTCTAATGGTTTGTTCTTTTTGTCTTAAATTCCTTCCTTCTCTGCTGTTATGACTTCGAATTTTGAACCTATCAGTTGCCTTGATGCTGCAAAGCCTAAGTTGTCATTTGAATCCAGTCTGCTTGAAAAAAACCTTCACATTTATTTTGTAAACACAGAGGTACAGGATTTACTTTTTATTTTTTCCTCCTTTACACCTTATTTTCCAATCTTTGATTCTCCTGAGTCAGGTTTCTCATCTAAACATAAAACTTCAGGGATTCCTATTTGATATATGTTAGTCATTATTAAAAAGACTTTTTATTTCTTTGATGAGATAGTATACACTGAGGTTATTAAGATGCTTTTTGGTTATAGACAACAATATATCCAATATTATGTCTACTTAACTTTTTAAAAAAGGTAATTTATTTGCTCATGCAACTGTAAAGTCAAGAGGTACACCTATAACAGTTAAAGAGCAGTTTGACTGAACAGTTCAATGTTACCAGGACCCAATATCCCTTTTACAACTTCTGCGTTTTAGATTTCTTTACTGTTGGCTCCGTTATGGCAGATATTCCTCTCATGGTTCCAAGATAGCAAAACTTGGGGGTGTATATTTTGTCATCAATATCCAGCAAGAAACAGAGAATCTGTGTCCCCATGTGGAGAGTGGGCTGTGAGACCGGCAGGGCCCTCACAGCCTGGGGAACATTCAGAGAATGAACCCCAACTGCTTCTCCTCCGTTCCCAAAACAGCCATTTTCCTTTCTTCATGTTCCCTCTGCCAGAAATCATGTACCCCTTTCTTTGTCTAGTTAACTATGCTGGGATCCTAGTGATCTTTCCCCTCTTGCTTCTTGTCATATGTTAATGAAGTTGAGTAGAAACCATTAACAAGATGCCTTGTCTTTGTTAACGTTCTTTACATTTACCTATTGTACTGTAAGACCAAAGCTATGTCTTGTTTATGCTATTTCCCCATGTTGTCTATGCTACCTCTGCCTGGATAACCCTGTACAGATATTATAAAATAAAGCTGATTTTGTGCTTTGGTGCTGGCTGCAGCCATCAGCTCAGTCAGATCTCACGATCCCATCCTTTGCTTCCATCTCTTCTCTTGTGCTGTATTTTCCTCATTCCCCACCAGTTCCACTCTGGTTTGCTCCCCTTAGCTGCACTTGTTCGCAACATCCCTGTAGTTCACGTAAAATCTAAAAGAAGAAAACCACTGGCTCTGATTGGTTTAAATCACGGGTTCCTTGAATTAATAATTGCCTAGGTGAAACAGATAATGCTGATGATACAGTGTGAAGTCAAACTGTCCTAGAGGTTTAGTTACTTCAGAAGGTCAGCAACTGAAACTATAGGACTTGGAAATGTAGAATGTTGTTAGGGAGAAGGAATGAGAAATGGCTGCTGAAGAGGCAACTAACAAATGTCCTGAAATAGAAAGTTAATCAGTATGGCAATAAAGAGTAATCAGATCATTAGTAACTACAGAACAGTCAGTATACTTGTCAGGTTTCATTTTATTGATTATAAGTAGAAATTTGAATTAGGAAAGTAAACAAGTAATTAAAAAAGCAACCCTCAGGTCAGGCACAGTGGCTCACGCCTTTAATCCCAGCACTTGGGAGGCCAAGGTGGGTGGATTGTATAAGCTCATAGGTTTGAGACCAGCCTGTGCCAGAGTGAGACCTCATTTCTAAAAATAGCCAGGATCTACTGTAACTGTAGATCCCAGCTACCTGAGAGACTGAGGCAAGAGAATTGCTTGAGACCAGGAGTTGGAGGTTTCTGTGAGCTATGATGCTACAGCACTCTACTGAAGGCAACAAAGTGAGACTGTATCTCAAAAAGAAAAAGCAACTTTCTAGTTAGATTGCGAAGTCAGTGTTGGCTGGAACAATCTATTCATTTCCGTAATCTGAGCACCAAGCATAGTGTTTGGTACCTAGAAAGAATTCTGTAAATGTTCAACTCCAAATTTATGAAGTCTACAAAACTTTTCCCTATCTGACTTGTGACAGTTAAGTTTGTAAACTCATCCTAGAAAAATTCTAACATACTTCACTGCTGAATATCACTTTAGTCACCTTTGAACTACCCTTCAAAGCAATTATGGAACTTTTCTGGAATGGTCATCATAGCTGTTGTTGTATTACCCTTGATGTCCTAAGTGTCATCAAAATGTCTTCCTTTCAATATTTTCTTTTCTTTGGGCAAAGAAAAATATTATTGGGACCAGATCAGGTGAGTAGGTAGAGTGTTCCAGTAAAGTTACTTGTTTACTGGCTAAAATTTCCCTTACAGCCAGTACTGAGTGAGCTGGTGCATTGCTGTGATGCAAGAGCCATGAGTTGGTGAGAAGTTCAGGTCATTTATGGCTGATTTTCTCAAGCTGGCTTTTCAGCTTTTCCAATAGCAAATTTGGTTAACTGTACAAATTCGTAATGAACAATCCCTCTAATGTCATAAAAGGTCAGCAACATTGTTTTGACTGTTGATTTGGACTGATGGAACTTTTTTGGTTGACTTTCCTGTGTACTTTGATAATTTGTTTCAGAGTCATATTTTCCATGTTTCATCACCAGTGGTAAGATGGCATAAAACATTGTCTTGGCTGTCCAAAAGATCTTGGCAAACTTCAACTCTCCTTGCTTTCATTCATTACTGAGCCCTATTGGGACCCTTCTGGACACACCTTTCCCACGCTAAAATTTTTAACATTTTCCTATTTAGCTATCAATATTTACTTGGTCTGCTATGGTTCTCACAGTCAACTGATGACTCTGACACACAATTCAGTCAATTTTTGCAACGTTTCATCAGTTTTGCTTGGCCATCCTGACCTCTCTTCATCAGTGATGCTTGCCCCCTCACAGGAAAACATTGTATCCATTTGTACACTGCTATTTTCTTCATGGCATCACCTACATAAACTTGGACTAACATGTCCCTGATTTCACTTCCACTCTTGTTAAGTTTAGTAAGACATTCAATGTGTCTTCATTGCTCTAATTCAAGCCCTACCATTCTTGTGATGGAGCACAAAAATACGCAACGATAGTGAATGACGCTCAGGAAAACACCAACACATGTTGATACAAATACAGCTGTGAGATACTAATATACCAGGGTTGTCAAACCTTACCAAGTTGCTTGTACAGTGGTACCAACATAAGTGCACACTGGCAAGTTCATAAACTTACTATGTCATCTTGTTTCTTTTTTTTTTTTTTTTTTTGAGGCAGAGCCT
>NW_003852510.1:3580759-3589810 GCF_000181295.1 Otolemur garnettii
AAAAAAAAAAAGATTATTAATGCTTGCCTTTTCATTATTTTCTGTTACTTAGTTCCTCCTTTCATTCTTTTTTTATGATTGCCAAGTCTAAAGAATAAGAGTGTTATACCCTTTGATACATTGTTCTTATCACCATTGTCAAAGGAATCAAAAAATGAGAGTCTACTTATAAAACTGAACATGTGTCACAGAAAAAAAAACCCAAATCAATAGTTAATAAATGGGAAAGTCCTTGGTGATAGTATATGAGAACATCCATTTATAAGAGTCTTATGCATCTAGAATGGTACTAGTTGTGTATAATTCTTGGGAGAACTAAAAAATCATTTAAATAATTTTTAATGTGTTTTAATCTGAAATGCAGAATATAACTTAAAATCTTGGCTATGACTATGGAAACCTTCCATTAGTTTAGTCTGAAAACCAGAATGGTTAGTATAGTTGTTGTGGCTGCTTTATGGGATGAGAATACAAAAGACAGACAGGCTTCAAGTTGGGTATAGTTTAGAATATTCATAATTTATAACAAAGCTATATATGGAAAATTCAAATACAAGTCATTAACTTTAATTTGCTAATAATTTTACTAAGATTTAAATTTTCCACTAGGTCTTTGACTAACCTAAGCTTATTTCCAACCAGGAAGGGTTTGTTAAATATAGGGTTAAGGTATTCATTTGGTAGTGTACCTCCAAGAGACTGCTGATGCTATGTTGTTGGTTTTTTCCTCACCAAATTCTAGGGAATTTTTTTTCTTCTTAAGTACTTACAGTCAAATTTCACTTTATTAGTTTTCTCTTCCCACACTTCATTTCATATCCACAATAGGGATTTAAACTGATTTTCTTTTTATAGCCATTGTCCAAATTATCATTGCTAAGTATAAATAGTAAGTTATATTTATCAGTTTAATCTTTCCCAATCTGTCACTATTTGCAAATTATCATCCAAAGAGTTGCTGAACTAATAATGTATCCTTAAAAGTTTGTTTCTGAAGATTAGGAACAACAAAATTGTATCAGGATTCAACTCTATAAATGGTTATAATGAAAACACGGGGAAGAAAAAGACAATGATATGCAAAATTATAAGGAAAAAAAGGCAAGGTTAATATAGATCAAATATTAGTTTGACCAATCTGTCTAGATTTTAAGGCTCAGTGACCTTCTAAAGGGGTTATCTTAATTAAGTCCAGAAATTTATTTAAAAATACCTAATAAAACTGCTTAGACAAAAATAAGTTCTGAGCAATATACTTCTTTTAAACCATGTGATTAAAGTTCATTGCCACAAACAATGGAATCTTTTTTTTTTTGAGACAGTCTCACTATGTTGTCCTAGAGTGCGGTGATGTCACAGCTCATGGCAACTTCAAACTCTTGGGCTTAAGAGATTCTCTTGCCTTAGCCTCCCAAGTAGCTGGGACTACAGGTGCCCACCATAATGCTCAGCTATTTTTCTGTTGCAGTTCTCATTGTTGCCTTGCTGGCCCAGACAACAATGCCAGCCTCTGTATATGTGGCCGACGCTGTAACCACTATGCTATGGGTGTCGAGCCCACAAACAATAGAATCTTAATGATACCACAGTACTTTAGGCACAGGAGAAACTGTATTAAATTTTTTAGTGAAATAAAATCAGTGGTGCTTACACTTTTACAAGAAAGCATTGCTGAAGATCCATCAGAACAAAGTAAGGAGAAACAGAATCTATGTTTGCAAGATCGTTAATGCAAAAGCCTTTGTCTTACCCGTTCATCTGTACTGCCTGTTGAATGATGGGAATAATTGATGAGACCAGGGATGGGCTGCTCACCATGTGCCATGATAACAGCAGGACTGGTGTAGAATGGATGCTTCTAATGTACAACACATAACAACTATGAATACAGTGACAGGAAAACATGAACTATACAAGCAAAATGACTAAAAAGAAAGTGAAAATAAATGGAATAATGAAATGTCAAAAATTTCCATGTTTAGAATTTATCTGATTTTAGATTAAAATCAGTTTAAGATTTTGAAACCTATAGGCTATTTTCTCTAAGATTGAAACTGATGGTATTTCTTTCTTGTTTAATTAAGAGTAGAAGAATATATAATTTTAAAATGCCCTTATTTTACCAATTAGTTCCAAAAAAACCACATAATACTTAAAAGTAAGTACTTAATGATCACTGAATAGATCTGGAGACAGAATCATCTAATTGTCAGTGAAGGAACCCTTCAAAATAATTTCTCTATGATTCTGATCTATATGATATATTTTAAAAAAATCACTATGCTCACAGCCAAAATATCCAGATGATCTATATATAAAGCTCTAAATTACTTCATGTAGCAATTAAGTTTTTAATTTTTATGCTATCAATAAGTAAACAATCATCATTCCTAAAATGATATGATACATTTTGAAGATATTAAAGCATATAAAACAGATTTTTCTACGTATGGATAATAATGTAAACCATGTTCTATGACTTTAAGATGACTAAGTGTACTTCAGTACCTCATGGTACTTTATTTACTCCTAGAATTGCCTGAAAAAAAAAAACTGCAATTCTTTGGTATTAGCCTAATAATATTTATTATTTTAGTAAAATAAAAATACAGCTATATTCATTTCCTTGCTATACCACTAGAATAATTTGTGTTAAGTAACATTTTTTTGGGTACCATTTGATTAAATGCTTCGTTAAGGAAAATTCAATTGCTTGATAGCCTTGTCTTTTTAGAAATCATCTTTTTTTTTGAGACAGAGTCTTACTTTGTCACCCTGGGTAGAGTGCTGTGGTGCCATAGCTCACAGCAACCTCCAACTCCTAGGCTCAAGCAATTCTCTTGCCTCAGCCTCCTAAGTAGCTGGGACTACAGGTGCCCACCCAGTTATTATTAGAGATAGGGTCTTGCTCTTGCTCAGACTGGTCTAGAACCTACGAGCTCAGGCCTGGGCCTCCCAGAATGCTAGGATTACAGGGGTAAGCCACTGCACCCGGCCTCAGAAATCTTCATTAATCTTTCCCAACTCATTTCTTGAATTATCTAATAAGATCTTTTATTTTCTGTTTGTTGTTCTTTTAAAAAATTGTCAAGTTTTAATTATATAAACATTATAGATTGAAAATGCCCACAAAATGACATCTCCAAAGAGTTCTTAAATGCCATATTGTTTATCATTGCCATTATTTTATCAGTAGGTAGCAGTGTATTCTTAATGCCTCAGAGCTCTGAAAAATCTTCAGGGACTTACAGAAATCCACATCAAGAATGAAACATAGTGGTGAAGTATCTCAGACATCTCTGTTCTTTTTTTAGGATGTCATGAAGTGGTATGGAACTTAATGGAGGGATGGGATGGGATGACTCAGTACGTTTACCTGTGGGTCCTTTAGAACTCTTGAGTCTCTCTCAGCAGGCTTACCTTGGCAGCAATGGCTGCTGCAGTTATATGTGATGAGGAACTATCTTCTGTTGAAGCAACACCACTGTCTTTCTTCTCTTCTTCTTCTTCTTCACACTGAACCCCTTTGTCTTCTGTCTGTTTATGGGGGCTGGTTGTGGGAGGAGGGGAAAGAGGAGGTGGTGGGGAAGGTAAATCTTCAAGTTCATCATGCACCTCCTTTACTTTTACAATGGCATCACGTAAAAGGTCAATGGCATGAGGTAGAGCTGGCAGTATGAACTGAAAGCATTCCTGTACAGAAGAGGAAGAAAAAGAAATTAAGATAAAGTACATTTCTAGTCATATAAAATGGTGATTGATTTGTGATTTTGGATCTGTATTTCCTTTAATAAATCAAATTTAAAGCATTATTTTTATAATGTGAAATATGAAATTAGCATCGCATATACTTTGGCATCTTCCATAAGGAACTATAGTGCACTAAAAGAACACACTGCATTTTTTAAAAGTAAAATTTCAACTGAACTTTGGAGTTTAAAAAAGCATTATGGGAAAGGCAGGAAAAGTAGGAAAGAGTTTTTACTTTTCAAGTTAGAGTAGGGCTTTAGAACTAAGAACCTACATGAGGATCAGATATTTTATATGGACTACCATCATAAACTACAGGGAGGCAACATTGTAGAGTATGTAAAAATCTAATTCAGCTTATAGACAGCACTGCATAAAAGTCAATATCATCTGCTGCTGAGGTGCTCATTATTACCTGTAATGTATGACCAAAAGAGAACAGGCAAGAACTTAAAAGCCAGAAAATAGGTCCAGATATGTTTGTGGAATAGACAGAGGTTTTTCTCTTTCACATTTATAGTACCTTAAAACTTAAGATGCAAAGATGTATCTTAAAAATCTGTAGATGGAACTAAAATACTTGGAAAGATTCCTGATCTTTTAACCTTTCTTTATATGACTTAAAGCTTACTGTTTAAAGACTATGTAGCAAATAATTTAAGGTTGACCACAGAGATGTCTGGCCATTACCCTTGGCTTCTGATAGTTGATCTTTAGGAGGCCCTTAGAATGCCATGCATAATTGGAATGTCTAGTTCCCCTGTTTTGCCATTAGGCAGTCTAACAATGTGATTTTTTTCATATGACTTTGGGTAACATAGTATCAATTTTGCCTCTGTAAGGAACACTAAAGTAGGGTGACTAGATTTTAACATTGGTTAAAACGGGACAACATGGCCGGGGGTGGGGGGTGGGGCAGGGTAGGGCAGGGCCTGACAACAATGCAAACTTTGATAAGCAGTTCTTGATAATCACTTCTCAACAATTATTTGTTATTATTACAGTTTAACATTATAAAATTAACAAAAATAATATAAAACTCATATTCTGGCGAAATAGCCACATGGCAGCCGAAAACCGTATATTCCCTTCCTGTTCTCCCGCCCGTTCACGCCTTCTTTCCAAAAATCGGGACTTTTTTAAAACACCGCCGGATATGGGACAAATTGTTAAAAACTGGGACTGTCTGGTCACCCTACACTAAAGGCATAAAAAATCAGACTGACCTCCAGGAAGGGTTAGACTATAGGTCAGCCACACGGGCAATATGTGATTGACTCTAAATAAAATTCTAGATATCAAAAGCTCAGGTGAGCATCCCTAGCTGACAGCACTCCATGTGCATGGCCACACATCAATGCCTGAAGGGTAACATATCCATGACTCCAAAGGGAGAGCACAATAGAAGATCCTTATCTGGTACCTCCCTTGGCTGACATTAATCTGTATTTGTTCTTGGTAATTAACAATAACTATAACAGCTTTCCATGAGTTCTGTGAGTCCTAGCGAATTATCAAAAATGAGGGTTGTTTTATGACTCCCCTGAATTTGCAACTAATATTAGAAGTGAAGGAAGTCTTATAGAGTACTCTAAATTTGTAGGTTGCTAATTTATGTAGGTGACTAAAATTCTTTATAGCTGTTGTCAGAAGTGGGATTTGCTAGAAAGACCTTGACTCACTGAAACACATGGGCTGGGAAGAGGAAGAAAGAGAGAGTAAAGAACGATGAGCCTTTGATCCTTGGATAAACACAGTATGGAATTGCTATTGTACTGCTAGTTGTTACTGGAAACAATTCCCAAGGAGTAGTCTTACTGGATGAAAAGAAATGTACATATCAAGAAACAAGGATGGCTGACTACACATGCTGGATGCCAGTTCTCTTCAAAACAAACCAAAAAAAGAAGCAAATTATAAGTGCATAATCACAACTCAAAAAGAATACCAAGGGGAGAGTGCTGAAGCAGAGTAGAGAATTCAGGGAAAGAAGCTGGGACACAGAAAAAGAAGGAAGCAAGAAGCTGGGAGAGATTAGGTAAAAACTGCAAGAGACTTTACTATTGCATAAAAAGGGTAGATGGGGTGTTTTGACTCCCTTTGACCCTGGGGTGGACTGCCAGCGTCTGAACTGCTGGAAAAATCCCTACCCTTATAAAACAAAACACTGGTGTAGGCTGTGATTGTGCCAGACTGTGAACTTGCACTGGGTCACCTGCCTGCTCCCCAGACTGAATTGGTAATGGCAGGTCACCATATTCAGATCACAGGTGATAGAGACACTTAGGTCTTGTGTCTTTGCATCATGGGAACATCACTGATATTCCCTAGTGCCCAGTTGGATGGTAGCCATACAGGCTACTATGGACCTAGGAGAGCTACAGAGTTCCAGTGGTCTAGCCCTCTGGAGTGTTGGTCCTAAGGAAAAAGGAAGAGTGTAGCACTCTAGAGAGCTATCATTGAAACCAAGGAAACCAGAAAATATGTTGTTCTGAGTCTGTATTTTCCACAGTCAGAGGGCTCCCTGGCTTGTGGGCATGGAGTTTCAGCCTTAAATCCAGCAGAGACACAAAGGCTGTTCTTGGCTCTGCAGGGGAGGAGTGTAATTCCACTCCACTGGCTTTCACTTAAAGTTAGCATGGGTTCACCAAAGGATGATCTTTCTGGAGTACTAGGAGTGACTGAGTCCGCAATGTCAGTATAGTCACTAAGGGCAGGCTAGCATGAAAGGTGGAACCTTCTCCCTGTCTACACAGAGTGGCAATGTCCCTGTAGCAGACAGCAGGATATCCAGGGAGAATAGAGCAGGATATCCACATAGCAAGAGATCCAGGAAGGGAAGAGGCTTTGTAGCACAACCATTTTGGCAGGTAGCCATAGGGCAGGTATTTTCATGACTTTTGGCTACACTGCAGCCTAGAGATAGAGAGAAGTGTCTGCCTGAACTGAGCTTCATGAATGACAGGATGAGGTATGGCAGGGAAAAGAACTGCATTCTTTCTGCTGAGGCTGTGGTGCTAAGGCAGCTCTCCAAACCCACACTGAGACCATGGTACATTTCACCAGGAGTTTTTCCATCACCCTTGTTTGGTTGGTGCTAGTGCTTATGTTTGTGCTTGCTACTAGGTGACCGCATAGCTTCATCACCCTTTCCAGGGCTGTGCAAAGAGCTCAGGCAACTGTGCATTCCATACAGCAGCCCACTATCTGCAGCAACTGAGAGCTTCTCCCAGTAAACAAAGACAGAGCTTATATCTGACTTTCACTGCCACACCTGGCTCATACTTGCAAATGCCACCTACTGAAGGAGGTCAAACTGCCTCAACCAATAGAAAATCTGCTAATATAAATGCCCAGAGTCAGGAAAGAAATAAGTTTCTTGAATTCTCTGTGGATCCCTCAGGAGGCCCTGAGCCTGCTCACATATCCGACATTGCCACTATATCCAGATTTGAGAAAGCTACCACAATAAGGCTACAACAAAGGAATTCATACAGAGTCTTTCCCACAGAATATACCCATAAGCAGAGCCAAATGACTTCATAATATACATTACAGTCACATCCTCAAGGAAAAAAAATCCCATCTAAAAGAAAGTAAGTTCACAAATAATCAGGGACAGTTTCTCCAGATGAGAAGGAACCAGTGCAACAATTCAGGAAGTATGAAAAACGAGTGTTTAGATACCTCCAAAGGATCACAGTAACTCTAGCGATAGATTCTAACAAAATTGAAACACTTGAGAGGCCAAGCGGTGAGGCCCAACTCCCTGAAAGAAGAGGGAGCTGTGGTTCATCACCATGCCCTCTGACCTGGCCAAGAAGGCAGCCAAAAAGAAGGAAGCTGCCAAAGCTCGACAGTGGCCCAGAAAGGGACATGAAAGAAAACAGAGATGCAGTAACAAAACCACAGGTGGCAGAAGAAAAAAATGAGGCCAATGGCAGAGAGACCACAGAAGTGGACCGGCTGACCAAGGAGCTAGAGGACTTTGAGATGAAACAAGCTGCTGCTCAAGCTGTCACTGGTGTCCTTGCCTCTCACCTCAACAGTACTGATGTCCACATTATCAACTTCTCACTTACCTTTCATGGTCAAGAACCGCTTAGTGACACCAAACTGGAATTAAACTCAGGCCGTCATTATGGCCTCACTGGCTTAAATGGAATTGGCAAGTCCATGCTGCTCTCTGCTTAATGGGAAACATGAAGTACCCATCCCTGAGCATATTGACATATACCATCTGACTCGAGAGATGCCCCCTAGTGACAAGATTCCCTTGCAGTGTTTGTGATGGAAATTGACACAGAGCAGGCTATGCTGGAGAGGGAGGCTGAGCTGCTGGCTCATGAGGATGCAGAGTGTGAGAAGCTCATGGAGCTCTGTAAGTGCCTGGAGGAACTGGATGCTGACAAGGCGGAGATGAGGGCCTCATGGATCTTACATGGACTGGGTTTCACACCTGCCATGCAGTGCAAGAAATTAAAAGACTTCAGTGGGGGCTGGAGGATGCCAGTTGCCCTCGCCAGAGCCGTCTTTATTCGGCCTTTCATGCTGCTCCTGGATGAGCCCACCAATCACCTGGACCTAGATGCTTGTGTGTGGTTGGAAGAAGAACTAAAAACTTTTAAGTGCATCCTGGTCCTCGTCTCCCATTCCCAGGATTTTCTGAATGGTATCTGTACCAACGTCATTCACATGCACAACAAGAAACTGAAGTATTATACGGGTAATTACAATCAGTATGTGAAGACACGGCTGGAACTGGAGGAGAACCAGATGAAAAGGTTTCACTGGGAGCAAGATCAGATTGCACACATGAAGAACTACCTTGCTAGGTTTGGTCATGGCAGTGCCAAGCTGGCCCGGCAGGCCCAGAGCAAGGAGAAGACATTACAGAAAATGATGGCATCAGGACTGACAGAGAGGGTCGTGAGTGACAAGACACTGCCATTTTATTTCCCACCATACAGTAAGATCCCTCCACCTGTCATTATGGTGCAAAATGTGAGCTTCAAGTATACAAAGAATGGGCCGTGCATCTATAATAATCTGGAATTTGGTATTGACCTTGACACATGAGTGGCTCTGGTAGGGCCCAATGGAGCAGGGAAGTCAACTCTTCTGAAGCTGCTAAGTGGAGAGCTACTACACACAGATGGAATGATCCGAAAACACTCTCATGTCAAAATAGGGTATTACTATCAGTATTTACAAGAACAGCTGGACCTAGACCTCTCCCTTTTAGATAAGGTGACCAGATTTTAACATTGATAAAGCAGGACACCATTGACGGGGGGGTGG
>NW_003852510.1:3589830-3606491 GCF_000181295.1 Otolemur garnettii
GGGGGGGTGTTCTTAATTAAAAATTTGGTCTATGTGGACAAAATTTTTATAGAACACAAAAGTAGTATTGTAATATATATATTTTTAATTTCAACATAAGTACAATTTACAAATATAATACATTAAAAAAAATTATGTACAGGGCAGTGCCTGTGGTTCAAAGGAGTAGGGCGCTGGTCCACCTGGGCAACCTTGCCCAGGAGGGGAGTAGGAAGTTTACTTTAGCCTTTTCATTTCCAAATGAAGTTACATTAACCTCTTCATTCCCAAATGGAGTTACATTAACCTTTTCAGCAGCCGAATATTCCCTTCCCATTGTCCTGCCATTCCCTAGCTTGTCATGCATTCTTTCCAAAAATTAGGACTTTTTAAAAACACCATGGGACGTGGGACAAATTGTTAAAAATTGGGGCTGTCCAGCCAAAAGCGGGACATCTGGTCACTTTACTTTTGGAGTACATGATGAAGTGCTACCCAGAGATCAAGGAGAAGGAAGAAATGAGAAAGATCATTGGACAATACAGTCACACTGGAAAACAGCAGGTGAGCCCAATTCAGAACCTGTTGGATGGGCAGAAGTGCCGAGTGTGTCTGGCCTGGCAGAACTCCCACATGCTCTTTCTGCATGAGCCGACCAATCACCTGGATATTGAGACCACTGATGCGCTGGCAGATGCTATCAATGAGTTTGAGAGTGGTATGATGCTGGTCAGCCATGACTTCAGACTCATTCAGCAGGTCACACAGGAAATTTGGGTCTATGAGAAGCAATCACCAAGTGTCCTGGAGACATCCTGGCCTACAAGAAGCAACTCAAGTCCAAGCTGGTGGATGAGGAGCCCCAGCTCACCAAGAGGACCCACAATGTGTGAGCCCTCTGGCTTGGCTCAGGTCAGGAGCTTCATCTGAGACTAACAGCTGCCATCTTGACCAGCTGCTCAGGACAGGACCCTGGGGCTACATTCCTGCACTGCTGCAATACTGCTCCCTCAACCTCTCCCCTATCCTTCAATCTGCCTTAGCTGCACTCTGTTATCTTTTCCACAGCTGGACAGTACCTGTCCATTTCCTATCCTCCTTCCAGTTACATTTGTCCATGTCTGGACTCGGCTGGCAGTTCCCTCCAGCCCCTTGCTGGTTACCTGACCCTGAGTGGGATGCAGCCAGAGGCACCTAAGGGTTAGCCCAAGGACCCATCCCCTGGATTTGGTCCTTGAAGGAGCACAGGATCCTCGTTTTCTGGGTTTTGGTGATATTAGAGGGCCACCGCCCCTATTCCTTTTGCTTCTGGTTTGGAGCTCTGGACCAGGGCCTCAGTCCTGGTCAGTTTTAAAATAATTATTTAACATGTAACTTTTAGACCTGCATGGCATCTACAAAGCGTCCAATAAATAAAGAGGAAGCCATGGTCCCTTAAAAAAAAAATTGAAACACTTGAAATGCCAGATAAAGAATTCATATGAAATCCAAGAGAAATCTGAAAATCAATACAAGGAAATTAGAAGCCCAATTCAGGATATGAATGAGAAAATTACAAAAGATAAATATATATACCAAATAGAATTTGTGGAAATGAAAAATTAATTGATGAATTACAAAATACAGTTGAAAGCTTCGATAACAGACTACACAAAGCAGAAGAAAGAATCTCATAATTTCAAGACAGGTCTTTGGAATTAATCCAGTCAGATAAAAGCACAGTAAAGAATAAGAAAATGAACAAAGCATCTGAGAAGCTTTGTTGATTAGGTAAAAAATCCTAGTTGTGATTATTCAAATCTACAAATCACAGGAATAACCAAAGGAGGATAAAAAATCAAAACATTAAGTTTGAAAAATCTATTTGGGGAAATAACTGAAGAAAACTTCCATCGTCGGCTCGGCGCCTGTGGCTCAAGTGGCTAAGGCTCCAGCCACATACACCTAAGATGGTGGGTTCGAATCCAGCCTGGGCCCACCAAACAACAATGATGGCTACCAAAAAATAGCCGGGCATTGTGGCGGGCGCCTGTGGTCCCAGCTACTTGGGAGGCTGAGGCAGGAGACTCGCTTGAGCCCAGGAGTTGGAGGTTGCTGTGAGCTGTGATGCCACAGTACTCTACCCAGGGGGACAGCTTGAGGCTATGTCTCAAAAAAAAAAAAAAAAGAAAAAAGAAAAAGAAAACTTCCATTGTCTTCCAGAGATTTGGACATACTGATTAAATAAGCTCAGAAACCTTCATGGAAATATATTGCAAGAAGGATTTTATTAAGACATATAGTCATTAGGCTCTCTAAAATCAACATGAAGTAAAAAAAAAATCCTAAAATCAGCAAAAGAAAAGCATCTAGTCACTTATAAAGGAAAACACATCAGATGGAAAGTAGACTTCTTATTAGAAACCTTACAAGCTAGAAGAGACTGAGGTCCCTATATTCAGAACTTTTAAAGAACAAAACTACCAACCCTCAAATTTGTATCTAGCTCAAATACGCTTTATAAGAAAGGAGATATAAGTCTTTCAAAAACACCAAAATAGTCACCAATAGACTGGCCAGCCCTAAAATACTCTAAACATGGAAATGAAAGGTCAATGCTCACCATTATAAAAACACTTCAGACTATAAAAGACATAAGTCTTATAAAACAATTACACAGATGAGGCTACAAAGCAACTTGTTAATAACATTATGAGAGGAACAATACCTCATATACCAATAATATCCTTGAACATAAACATAAAGTCTCACTTAAGAGATACAGAGTGAAGGAACAGTTAAAAAACAAACAAACAAACACATGGCCCAATTCTATGCTGTTTACAACAAACACATCCTACTAAAGACACTTATAAACTTAAGGTAAAAGATATTCAATGCAAATGGAAAGCAGAAGCAAGCATCGGGTGTTATATTTATATTATACAAAACAAACTTTAAACCAACAACAGTAAAAATGACAAAGAAAGTTTTACATGATAATGAACTATGAAACTCTGAAAAAAGAAATAGCTGAAGATGTTAATAAATGGAAAAATATACTATGCTCATGGCTGGGATGAATCAACATTGTTAAAATGTCTATACTTCCCAAAGCAATCTCCAAATTTAATGCAATCTCTATTAAAGTACCTCTGTCATACTTTAAAGATCTGGAAAAATTACTACTTCATTTTATATGGAAACAGAAAAATCCTCAAATAGCTAAGACATTACTCAGAAATAAAAACAAATCAGGAGGATTACGCTACCAGTATATATTAGACTATACTATAAATCTATAGTGATCAAAATAGCATGCTACTGGCACAAAAATAGAGAGGTAGATGTATGGAATAGAATTCAAAACCAACAGATGAACCCACATACTCATTGTCATTTGATCTTTGATAAGCCTGTCAAAAATATAAATTGGGGGAAAGATTCCCTATTTAACACAAATGGTGCTGGGTGAATTGGTTGGTGACTTGTAGAAGACTGAAACTGGACCCATACCTTTCTCCTCTAATAAAAATTGACTCTCACTGGTAAAAGGACTTAACACATGAAACTATAAAAATTCTTGGAGAGACGTGTTCTTTCCCTGTAGCTGCCGCGGCGCCCGCTGGGATAGTGATCCTGTGCCCCGGACTGGACCGCAGCGCAGCCCTCCAGCCTTGTCCTGGCGTCAGAAGTGAGAGCCTATGCTGAAGTAAGAAACACCCTCACTGGAGACATTCAAAGATTGGACTTTTCCAGAACAGAAAGGAAGCTCATGCATCAGAAAAGGTGACTAATAAACGTCCAAAAGAATATGGCTGCACAAATACCAGAATCTGATCAGATCAAACAGTTTAAGGAATTCCTTGAGACCTACAATAAACTTACAGAAACCTGCTTTCTGGACTGTGTTAAAGACTTCACCACAAGAGAAGTAAAACCCGAAGAGACCACCTGTTCAGAACATTGCTTACAGAAATATTTAAAAATGACACAAAGGATATCCATGAGATTTCAAGAATATCATATTCAGCAGAATGAAGCTCTGGCAGCCAAAGCTGGACTCCTTGGCCAGCCACGATAGAGATATAAAAGTCCTGATGGATGGATTTTCATGAGAGATTGCCAAGTGCTGCTGCCCTGGAGATGAGGGTTCATCTGAGGGAGTCGCCTGAGAGCAGTGGCCACCATGTCAAATCATCTGTCATGAGTATTTGGCAAGCGGAAGCCACTGGAGAAGCCAAATTGCTATTTACCAGGAATAATCAAAATAGGTCTTATTATTCAATGAAAATAATAAGATGCAACATTTATTGAGGCCTTAAGATTCAGCAGTTTGGTCACTTGATTAGAAAAATAAACCATTGTTTCTTCAATTGTGACTATTAATTCTAAAGCAAAATATGTGTTGAATCATGTATGAGATAGAAAAGAATTTATTACTAAAAGCAAAATAAATGAAAATATCACTGAGTAGTTGTTTATACTATCTAGTACCATAAAAAAAAAAATTCTTGGAGATAGTGTAGGGGAAACACTTGAAAAAACTGGTCTGGGAGAATACTTTATGAGAAGAATTCCTCCCTCCCCCCGGCAATTGAAGCAACATCAAAAATACATTACTGGGATCTGGTCAAATTAAAAAGCCTCTGCACCACCAAGAACACACTAAGTAAAGCAAGTAGACCTCCCTCAGGATGGGAGAGGATCTTTGCAGGTTTTATTTCCTACAAAGGTCTAATAACTAGAATCCACAGAGAACTCAGACTTATTAATAAGAAAAGAATAAGTGATCCCATTTCATTGCGGGCAAAAAACTTGAACAGAAGCTTCTCTGAAGAAAACAGGTGCACAGTCTACAGACACATGAAAAAATGCTCATCATCTTTAATCATCAGAGAAATGCAAATCAAAACCACTTTGAGATATCATCTAACTCCAGTAAAAGTAGTCCACATCAAAAAATCCCAAAATTATAGATGTTGGGAAAAAAGGAACACTTCTGCACTGCTGGTGGGCGTGCATGCTAGTACGTTCCTTTTGGAAAGAAGTTTGGAGAACACTCAGGGAACTAAATGTAGACTTGCTGTTTGATTGTGCAATTCTTCTACTAGGTATATATCCAGAAGACCAAAAATCATTTTACAACAAAGGTATTTGCACCAGAATGTTTATTGCAGCCCAATTCATAATTGCCATTCATGAAAGCAGCCCAAGTACCCAATGCCCCATGAATGGATGAACAAATTGTGGTGTATGTACACCATGGAATATTATGCAGCCTTAAAAAAGATGGAGATTTTACTTCTTTTATGTTTACATGGATGGAGTTGGAACATATTCTTCTTAGCAAAGTATCTCAAGAATGGAAGAAAAAGTATCCAATATATTCAGTATTATTAGGAAACCAGTGTAAAATCACTCACACTTTCATATGAAAGATAAAACACAACTATAGCCCAGGATGAAGAAGGGAAGAGGAGGGGGAAGGGAGAGGACAGGGGAGGTTGGTTGGAGGGTAAATGGAAGGACCACACCTATGGTGCATATTGCAAGGGTACACGTCAAATCTATTAAGTCTTAATACAATAACAATGTCTTAATACATTAACAAATGTCTTAACACAATAATTAAGTGAGGTGAAGGCTATGTTAACCAGTTTGATGTAAGCATCCCAAATTATATATAAAATCAGCACATTGTACCCCATAAATGCATTAATGTATACAGATATGATTTAATAAAAAAAAATAAGAAACTACACATAATGACAAAAGTTAGACTTATTCGGAAGAGAATGGGAAAGAAAATGGGGAAATTCAAGGGACCTGTCCCAGAGGGCAGAAATATTTCAATGGTTTTAAAAAAAATGAATACAGTGAACAATGAAAGGGGTAAAACAAAGGTTTTGGTCTAACACTGTCATAGGTTGGGTGAACAGATGGGAGTCCTTGCTGGTCTACCAATATTGATCATTGAAAAGTCCTAAATAAATCTTGCCTATTTAGTTTGGAGGAAATTTAAAAGCTAAAAGGCAAAGATGCTCATAAGAAACATGACCTTAAATTGCCTGAGGTGATTTTCTCATAATCTAATCAAGTATAGAACTGACAAAATGGTCTGGGTCCCTTTACCTGAGCCAGAGACCCAGAGCTGGAGATCCAAGGCCGTAATGGGTAAAATGGTTAGGGAGTAGAGATGAAAATTTTCTGGGACTCTTATACATGAAAGTCAACTGTGAATTTCAAAACTATTGAAATCCCTTTGGGGGGGAGAAATAGGTGGTTTGAGAGAAAATAATAATGAAACAGTTGATGGGATTAAGGTGAAAATACAAATATTAGAATACTTAAATAACAAATTTCATGTGAAGTGTTTAAGTCCCTTTTACCTAAATATATCATGGACATGGATATTATGTTTGCATGGGAAATGCTTCCCTTACCTAGCGTTGTAAGACAGAAGGCAAGTAAATCATCCTTATGCTAGTATTGCCTAGACATGTTAAATAGGAACAAATAAAGATTGCCTGAGTCCACACAAACCAGTAATTTGCCATGCAGTAACCTTATGTGGAGTATAGGCTGGAGCTCATGGCAAAAACTTGTGACTGCTACCCAGTGACAATTGCTGGGATTCTGGACCAGAAAATTTCCATTTGAGAGGCAATTACTAGCTTGTCACTGAACTTTAATTGAGACTGCCTCTATGACTGAAAGAAATAATCTTGAAATCTCTAATTCCCATAATGTCTTATGTAATGTCAGGGACATACTCTAAAGAAGAGGGCAGGGCTCAGAAGAATTCTATAATAAAATAGGAATAGAGCATATAGGATCATACTCAGGGGAATACAGGGAGGTCCTCACAAGCAGGTAGTCTATTTTCTATGGAGATGAATTTATAACCTGGATGAGGAACTGATGGATCCTGTGGTACTTGGGGCACTTGGGCAATACCCTATGAACACCTCTATACTGACCATGAAAGAGCTGCCTTATTTACAGAAGGCAGTTCCAAAGTGAACAGATAGTGTCCTGTTTGGAATGTTGTTACTCTGACTGAAGAAGGTAGAAATAAATGAACTTGATGAGCTGAACTATAGCTTTCCCTTACATTTGGGATTTTATTGACTCATAAGCATGTTCAACAGTCCTGTCATACTATCAGGCAGAAGCACAATGGAAAGCTGATCTAAAGAGTTGGTAAGCCTGTGAAAATTACTCTGGGAATTTAAGGGGTACTTTAAAGTAGGATATGTTAATGTTCATCAGAACTCCTTTACAGATTTGGAATTTAATTAGAACCTGGGAGCAGACATCTCTGTGTACTTATGTGATGTGGTCACCTGAGCCCATGAGGTGAGTAGACACTAGGGGGCTGCAGCAATGCAGAGATGGACTGAATCGAGATTAGGGGTGGGGGATCTGACAACAAATCCTTTTAATTTTATTAATACATTTTTGTTCATCTCTCACATTTTTATTTTCTTTTTAAAAGTAATGTATTTAAAATACCAAAGACTAAAATAAATTTCAACTAAATAATCCTCCCGGATTGAATGATGCAATTAGTATATTAGTAACCCATAAGAGCTAAATTGACAGCTACTACACACGTGAGTTAGTTCTAATTTCCACTGCCTAACTGGTGCCACTACTGCACTAGGCTGGTTGGTGAGATTTCATGTGGATTTATAGCTGTTCCTCATCACTGGCATCATTGACTTGAGCTCAACCTCTTTCCACCCAGGTCGCCTGTGGTAAAACTGTCTTCCATGAAAATGGTCCCTGGTGGGCTGGGTGCAGTGGCTAATGTCTGTAATCTCAGCATTACAAGTGGATTGCCTGAGCTCAGGAGTTCAAGACCAGCCTGAGCAAGAATGAGACCCCATCTCCAAAAATAGCTTAGTATTGGCTGGGAGTGGTTGCTAATGCCTGTAATCAAGCAGAGTTGGTTGGACTGCCTGAGCTCACAGGTTTGAGACCAGCTTGAGCAAGAGTGAGACCCTATCTCTAAAAAAGCAGCTGGGTGTGATGATGGGTGCCTGTAGTCCCTGCTACTCAGGAGGCTGAGGCAAGAGAATAGCTTGAGCCCAAGAGTTTGAGGTTGCTGTGAGCTGTGATGCCTTGGCATTCTATCAAGGGCAACAAAGTGAGACTCTGTCTCAATAAAAAAATAAAAATTGCTGGGCGTTGTGGCAGGTGCCTGAAGTCCCAGCTACCAGGGAGGCTGAGGCAAGAGGATCATTTGCCGAAGAGTTTGAGGTTGCTGTGAGCTATGATGTCATGGCACTATATTGAGGATGATAAAGTGAGACTCTGTCTCAAAAAACCAAACAAAAACAAAAAAAAAGAAAAAGAAAGAAACTGGTCTTTGGTGCCAAAAAGGTTGAGGGCCGCTGCCATAAAAGGATCAAAATAGAGCAGGGATGAAGAACCTGCATGGAGGCCACATGTGGTCTGCTGGATCCTTGAGGGCAGCTTTCTGACTTAATCCAAATTTTATAGACTGAATCCTTTTGACAAACTATTAACATTTATTTTGACTAAGGAACACATTTTCTACCTGGTTTACAGGCCTTCATAAGTACGTGAATACATTCAATGCAGGTCTGGGAAGGGTAAGGGTAGAAGGTCTCCATTAGATAGATTCCTCACTTTTTCAGGGAAGAGAAGATTGGGGAAGGAAGCTGGTTTTAATTTATGTTTTTGTCCCCCAAATTACTTAAACTTTCACTTTGTTCTTTACTTGATGAAGAAGTCCCAAGGACCAAGGCTGCAACTGTGGGTACCAGAAGCAGAGATGATTACTAAGCAAGAAACTATGATTATATCTTAAACTTTGTTTTGTTTTTTTTGCAGTTTTTGGCCAGGGCTGGGTTTGAACATGCCACCTCTGGTATATGGGGCTGGTGCCCTACTCCTTGAGCCACAGGCACCACCTCTATATCTTAAAACTTTTTATATCAGAAAGCTTAAGAACCTGATGGGTTGCCTACTGCCTTCCCTCCATATGGTCAAATTAGGGTTGATAGTGAATGCAGTTACACTGCCCAATGGGTTAAGGTACTCTATTTCTTTTTTTACCTCTGTAAGCCTACCCTTTATGAATAGGCAAAGACCAGGCAGAAGGAACTTGTTAAACTAGTAATATAGCTGGCAATCTGAACAGGTATAGTGGCTGAACTCAACATCCCATTTAAAAATGGATATAAATGGAGAGAAGGAAGAATGGTAGCTGAGGACAAAGGATTAATGAATAAGTTATACATTGAGGGAAATAATATTAGATTGGTATCTAAAGGTTCACACCAAGAGATGACACTGTGTCTTACCTCAGCTATAACATACTTGAAAGGATAAGCTATATGTTGCTGAAACCATTCCTGCTTTTGGAATCTGATAAGCCTGCAAACCTAGGTAGTATCAATCTGGGAGACTTTTTGGTCATATAATGTGATGATAAATGAGCTAATGTCTGAGGGGTATTCTAATAATTTGTCAGTATATTCCCACTGTTATTTTTTAGGGTATGGTCAAATGTATTGGAAAATTGAATTAAAGCTTCTGCAAGATATAACATCAATGAAAAATGACAAGCCTGAGGAACAACTCTATTTAGTTATCCATTAGTTAATTTTTACAGTATATAGTCCTGCATAAGCATATCACATAGTACAAATAATGGTAGCACAAGAAGGTAAATTAGTAAATTAGAACAAAAATATGAATATGTAATTTCTTGAGTTTAGAGAATGGATTAGCTATTTCTCTAAATCTATCCCAAGCTGCCTCCTCCAAAATCCTAGGCATAGTCACACTTATACTATTACTGCATCTATCATTTAAATGCTATAATAAATACAGATGCCCAGACAAACACGATTATTTTGCAATACAAAACCTTGGCCAAAGGCCGGAATGGGGGGAAGGAAGGCTGTGTAGTGAAGAATTGGTATTACCCAAAGAGTCTGGCTTTTTTATTTTTTGAGACAAAGTCTCATTCTGTTGCCCAGGTTAGACTTCCGTGGTATCAGCCTAGCCCACAGCAATCTCAAACCACTAGACATAAGCCATCCTCCTGCCTCAGCCTCCCAAGTAGCTGGGAGGCTACTGGCACGTACTACTACACCAGGCTAATTTTTCTATTTTTAGTAGAGATGGAATCTTACTTTTGCTCAGGCTGGTCTCAAACTCCTGAGCTCAATGGATGTTCCTGCCTCGGCCTTCCAGAGTGCTGGGATTACAGGCATGAGCCACTGTGCTGGCAGAGTCTGGCTTTTGCTCTTGGCTACAAGGAAATGATCTGTAGGTCTAAGGAATGTCACACTTGATAGGAATGTTTTTGTTTATATGAGTAATCAGTCTAATGTTGTGATTTATAAAAGGGACTTTGGTCATCACAGATCCAGTTTTGCTCCTGGAAGGTATAGAAGATTAAAGGTATCAATATAACCACTGAGGACTAAAGACTAAAGGTCAGGAACCTGGGCAGTATATAATGAGCTCAAAAAGACTCCAGAGACCAAAAGCTCAGGTCAGCAACATCTTTCAGTGAATTTTATGAGTTGTTCTAGTTATTTGTTGAACCTAAGGGTCATTTTGGGACTTTAGTGAATTACAATTGGTGTCAGAAGTGAGAATAGTCTTGTGGAGTGCTCCAACTTTTTGGCTGGCCAATTCTCACAGCTGGCCAAAGGTCTTTACAGTATACTATATAAATATCAAGGTGGCTTACCTGAGATCCTTTCTTGCTACCTGGTAGATTAATTATGAGAGTTTTCCCTCTGATTCCACATACAGGCCTGAAAAAAAAAAAAAAAAGAGAAAGTAGATGAATTGCAATGAATGCTTGTTTTAAATATATTCAAGAAAAAGATCAATCATTTTGATCTTTACAATTTAGGAATGAAATTGTTACGATAAGGGAGTCACTAATTGCTATACGAGTTAGGCATTCTAACTGATGCTTTTATTATAATGGTTAGTGCAGTGGATTAAGAAAATGCACTCAATGTGGACTCAGAATAAATTAAGAATTTTAAAGGATTTGATCATGGTCAAATTACCTTTTTGGTCTAACTTCAGTTCCTTCATATTTTATATAGTTGCAAGAGCTCAATGAGATCAACTAAAAAAATATCTAGTGTATTTATATTCAAAAGTCTAATACATGAGAGCCTTAAGAATTGAGTGAGAATTAGACTTGGACTCTTACTTCTCAAGAAATCTGAAACAAGGTTTTTTGCATAAGAAATAAAACAAAAACAAAACAAAACAAAAAAGAAATAAAACAAGGTTTTTTGGATATGGACAGCAGAGGGGAAGATGCTGTAGAGATCAAGTTAATAGACCCGTTGACAATCACAGACATTTCAAATGAGAAAAGTCTTTCAGAGCTATTTATCAATTTCTGGGACACATTCAAACTAAATGATTAGATAAGAAACATGAAACAGTGGGAAAGCACTAGAAGACTAGAATCAAGAATCAAAGGTCTGACTGAGGACAAGGGCTCATACCTGTAATCCTAGCACACAGGGAGGCAGAGGCGGGTGGATTGCTTGAGCTCAGGAGTTTGAGACCTGCCTGAGCAAGAGCAAGAGCAAGAGCAAGAGCAAGATCCCATCTCTACCAAAAATAGAAAAACACAGGAGTGTGAGGCTGTTGTAAGATAGGCTGACACCATGACACTCCAGCTTGGGCAATGGAGTAAGAGAGTGAGACTATCTCCCTTCCCCTCAAAGAAAGACTGAATTTTCAAATGACAGTTTGATTCATGCTCTGTCACTAATTGAATACATTACTTTGATCTGGTAAAATTATCTCATTTTTATCATTTGAAAACAAAGAGATTATACTATTCCCAAAATTTTACAACTAAGATTTTTAAGGTTAAGAATATATTTTCCAAAACTTACGACTGCATTTATTCTTTACTCTCATTCTCTGAAATAACCTAAAACTACCTTGTATTTCCTTATTTTTTATTCTTGTCATTTTTATAATCAGACAGAAGAGTTCATAACCATTTATTTAAAACTTTCCATATATATCTGAAAATGATTACTGAATTAGCCATTGGTCACCTTCTTATTGGCATATCTATTCATGGTTTCATTATAATAATTAAGGCTATTTTCTCATATTTAATCTTTTTTTTTTATTGAATGGTAACTATGTACATTAATGCACTTCTGGGGTACAGTGTGGGGTTTTCACACACAATCCAAAACACTTCCATCAAACTGGTTAACATAGCCTTCATGTCATTTTCTTAGTTATTGTTTTAAAATGTTCACATTCTACTCTTAGAAAGATTCACTTGTACCTTTGTAAGATAAACCTCAGAAGTGATCCCTCCAATCCCCCTCCCTCCACCCATTCCCCCTCCCCTCTCCCTCCCTTCTCCCCGTATTCTTAGGCTGTTACTAGGTTATAGCTTTCATAACCTTTTCATAAAAGGTATAAGTTAGTTTCATAATAGGGGTGTGTACATTGGATACTTTTTCTTCCATTCTTGTGATACTTTGCTAAGAAGAACATTTTCCAGCTCCATCCATGTGAACATGAAGGACGCAAAGTCTCCATCTTTCTTTATGGCTGCACAGTATTCCATGGTGTACATGTACCACAATTCGTTGATCCATTCGTAGATCGATGGGCACTTGGGCTTCTTCCATGACCTGGCAATTATGAATTGGGCTGCAATAAACATTCTGATACAAATATCTTTGTTGTAATGCGATTTTTGGTCATCTGGGAATATACCTAATAAAGGAATTGCAGGGTCAAACGGCAGGTCTATTTTTAGTTCTCTAAATGTTCTCCAGATGTCTTTCCAAAAGGAACTTATTAGTTTACATTCCCACCAGCAGTGTAGGAGTGTTCCCTTTTCTCCACATCCACGCCTGCATCTCTGGTTTTGGGATTTTGTGATATGGGCTAATCTTACTGGAGTTAGGTGATATCTCAAAGTAGTTTTGATTTGCATTTCTCTGATGATTAAGGATGGTGAGCATTTTTTCATATATCTGTAGGCCGTGCACCAATCTTCTTCAGAGAAATTTCTCTTCGAATCCCTTGCCCATCCTGAGATGGGATCACTCGTTGTCTTCTTGCTAATACGTTTAAGTTCTCTATGGACTTTGGTTATTAAACCTTTGTCGGAGACATAACCTGCGAAAATCTTCTCCCATTCTGAGGGCTGTCTGCTTGCCTTACTTACTGTGTTCTTGGCTGTGCAGAAGCTCTTTAGTTCTCATATTTAATCTTAATGGTACTTCCTCAAAATCTGATTTAATTGTGGCAGTTAGAATTAGATTACATACTATAATTCAGGTCAAAACAGCACTGGGTAATTATATAGTCCCTAATATGATCCTATTTTACTTAGAAATTTTGTCTTTCCCACTGAAAATACTACATTGTATCTTTTAGTCAATTTGAAAGCTAATTGAGTAATGATTAATAACATCACCAGCATTATGATTAAAATGTCATTATTTTTAAGGTACTCTCATTTAATAAGATAAATCTGGTAACTTTTTTTAATACACCTAGAATTTTAACTAGGAATATAATAGTCTCTTATAGAATATAGTATTAACTACATCAGAAAGTTTATTACAACTTTCCTCCTAAAATTAGAAATATTTTCATAATAACTCTTGCATGTTATCCTCCCAAAATTTCTGTGGAGAGATTAATATCTTCACCTACAAAATATGGAGAAATAATGTGAGGTACAAAGAATTTGATTGATGCATGCTTCTGGGATCTTGCAATTTTACACGGTAACTTCACTCCACCTTGTGTTTATATGGTTTCCTTTTCTAAGGACAGCATCCACAAGTTTATCCTTACTGACAATGTTTTTCCTCTATACATTTTTAAGTTGTTAAGAATTATGAAATTTGTTGAATCCTATTTTCCAAGAAATTTTATAACTTCTTTCACCGCAAGGTTAGTAGCAAATGAAAGCTTAGTTAATTCTTTTTATTCCAACTTTCTGGTTTTCAAGCCCAGGCCTGTTATGTCTCTAGTAATACTTCTTCTGTTCTAGGTTGATACTCTAGTAGCAGTGCCAATAAAATCCATAGTTATAATATCTAGGCCACTATTTCTATGTGTGTGTGTGTGATACAATTAAAGGTATTGCTATAGCTGGGAGAGAGTATATCTGTTTTTTCCATCAATTTTTTTTATCCTTTTATTTTGCTAAAATTTAGACTGGATTTCTTTTTTATTCTTTACCAATTTCCTGATCTATTTCAAGTATTTAAAAATTGGTTTTGAGATGTATATAGTTTGTTAATTATGAAATGTTAGATTTCCTTAAATACTAAGAGTGGAGATCTCTGATTTTCACTTTGACATTTCTTGTTTTCTTTTTATTGTAAAGGTACATCCTTATTCTTTCAAACACATTTTGGCTTGTGATTCTTTTTCAATTTCTTTTAGAGCAATTTTTGTGAAACTGGGCATATGTGAAAAATCATGTTATTTATGAGTTCCATCATGGAACCAATGCAGACAGAGAGCTCTGTTAGTGAAGTGTTTGGGAAGGATATAGCTAATGAACACATAATACACAGATGGTTTGAGAATTTCTGTTCTTGCACTTTTAATCTTGAAATTGAGCCATGGGAGCAACGTGAGACCAACGTGGAAAATGAGCTGAAAGCTACAGCGGAAGCGATGCCATCACAGCCTATGTGTGAATTAGCAGCAAGGTTTGACATACTGGACAAATCAGCAAGGTAAAGAGTCTGGATAGATAGCTCCCACATAACTTAAACTAGCGTCAGAAGAAAAACTGCCTTGAAGTTTGCCTTTCTTTGGTGTTATGAAATAAAGGCAAACCATTTCTACACTGTATTATTACAAGTTATGAAAAATGGATTCTTTTTTGTTGTTGTTGGTCTCTAAGTCCACAAAACTGTATTTAGCTTTGTAAAGTACAAGTACGACTAAACAAAGGTAAGATATTATCTCTAATTGGGCTTTTCACCTAATTGGGTAGGCAAAACTACAAATTGAATTGTTGAAATTAACAATTTTAGTAAATTGGATGGACTAGCATTTTAGTGAACAGAAATATCTGTGAGTTGGTATAGATGCAAACATTTTCATGAAGGAGGCGAGACTTTAGCTGAGCTTAGATTTGGAAAAGAGAATGAGAAAGAGCCTTGTTGAAGGGGTGACTGGATGAGAAAGGCCCCTATAATATCATTTTTGATGGAGTCTTTACAGTTCTAGCCTCCAATATTGGTGATTTTATATTTTTTTCCATTATTTTTAAGGATTCTATATTCAAAATGTTAAATCTTTTAAATTTCATTCTCTAGATCTACTCAATGGTATATTAAAAATGCCAAAAACGATTTGGCAAGGTTATTTTATTGAGCTATATTTTTGAAGGGACAAGTTGTATTTATATCTTAAACAGACTAATTTTCTTTCTTTTTTTTTTTTTAAATCATTTGGGATTCACTGAGGGTACAAAGAATTAGGTTACACTGATTGCATTTGTTAGGTAAAGTCCCTCTTACAATTGTGTCCTGCACCCAGAAAAAT
Organism: Otolemur garnettii; assembly: GCF_000181295.1. Lineage (NCBI taxonomy): Eukaryota > Metazoa > Chordata > Mammalia > Primates > Galagidae > Otolemur > Otolemur garnettii. The sequence goes on from NW_003852510.1 coordinate 3,605,371, forward strand.
AGATTCTTTTTGACTGTTGCAAGCATTTGGCACAATGGTTGGATAAAGATAAAGTGCTGAAACATAGTCCAAAACCAAATATTCATCACAAAAAGCTGACGGTGGGGCTGGGTACAGTGGCTCATGCCTGTAATTCTAGCACTCTGGGAGGCCGAGGCGGGTGGATTGCCTGAGCTCATGGGTTCAAGACTAGCCTGAGCAAGGGTAAGACCCCATCTCTGAAAATAGCCAGGAGTTGTGGTGGGTGCGTATAGTCCCAGCTACTTGGGAGGCGGAGGTAAGAGAATCACTTGAGCCCAAGAGTTTGAGGTTGCTGTGAGCTGTGACACCATTGCACTCAACTGAAGGCAAAAAAGTAAGACTTTGTCTGAACAATAATAAAAAAAAGCTAATGGTATCAGTTTGGTGGTCCAGGGCTGGTATTATCCACCACAGTTTCATGAAACCTGGTCAGTCAATTGCAGCAAATGTTTACTGCAGCTAAGTAGAAAAAAACAATGAGGATGCTATGGATTTAGTAGCCAAGAGTGGTTAACAGAGACAGGCCAATCCTTGTGCAAGACAATGCTTGACCACATGTTGCACAAGCAATGCTGCTCAAAATACAGAGGCTGGACATGGAAACTCTGTGCCATCAAACATATTCAATAGTCCTTGCATCAAGTACTAACATTTCTTTTGGGCCTTGAACTACTGCTTAAAAGGAAAAATATTCAATTCTCACAGACTGTGGAAAACACCTTTTCCGATTTCATTGCCACTCACTCTTCAGGCTTCTTCACTACCAGCATAAACAAGCTATCATTAAGATGACAAAACTGTGTCCATAGTTTAGATGCACAGTTTAATTAATTGTACTGCTTTCTTGTTTGAGAAATAGTAAACTAAACTTTTGATTGAAAATCAGACATGGCTTGGCGCCTGTGGCTCAAGTGGCTAAGGCGCCAGCCACATACACTCAAGGTGGTGGGTTCGAATCCAGCCTGCGCCCACAGAAACAACAATGACGCCTGCAACTAAAAAATAGCCAGGCATTGTGGCGGGTGCCTATGGTCCCAGCTACTTGCGAGGCTGAGGCAGGAGACTTGCTTGAGCCCAGGAGTTGGAGGTTGCTGTGAGCT
>NW_003852510.1:3606830-3624559 GCF_000181295.1 Otolemur garnettii
AAAAAAAAAAAAAAAAAAAGGAAATCAAACACTTCATATTTAATGACCTAATACGTTTTCATCTACAGAATTTTTAGAGCCATTGCAATAAGAAAGTAATTAGACCTCTATATAACACTTTATGGTTAATAAAGTAGTTTTACAAACATTGTCTCATTTAATAATTAAAAAATATAAATACCATAGTCTTAACATATTCTGATATTCATTAAACAACTAAAGGTCTGTAATAAGTATTATAGGATAAATACAACCCAAATCTTTAAGAAGTTTACAAATGCAATATAATACATTAAAGCATATAAAAAAATTAACTACAACACAAGATATAAATGAAAAGTACCCGAGTTCAAAATAAGGCAATATTTCTAGGTAAGGACATGAGGTGAGACTTTACTTAAAGGTAACATCTGAATGGCTTTATATGTAGTAAAGGAAAATACTTCAACTGGTAAGACAGGGGAGGGGAGAGGACAAAAAAAAGAAGAGAGTTTAGGTGTTTAGGTGAAGGGGAAAAATAATGCAAAAGCAAAGAGAGAAAAAAGTACCAAATGCATTTTGACTCTGGTTTTTCACCTGGTGAGAACATATTGTACTTACAGAGGAATATGTGAGATAAGAAGTCATAGTGGAAAGACATTACAATATGATAGATTAGTAGTTTTCAAAGTGTGGTTTCTGAACCAACAACATATATATCATTTATGAACCTGACAGAAATGTAAAATCTTCCACACTGTCTCTAATCCCTTCTCTCTGTTGCTGATCTACCAAATAAGAAACTATGAAGGTGAGATCCAATAAATAAACTATATCTTAACACATTTTCTCAATGATTCTGACTCATTGTCAAGTTTGAGAACTGTTGTAACAAACTGTGCTTAAAATTTGATATTACTGTTTAAATACTATCAGTGTAACCTTGCTTGATTACACTAATCCTCATTAATCCTTAGTTTTCAAAACCTGAACTGTAGAAAGGATTAACATAGTTTTTGAAATATAGGCTGGGCGACTAGGTGCCATGGCTCATGCCTGTAATCCTAAGTACTCTGGGAGGCTGAGGTGGGTGGACTGACCTGAGATCAGGAGTTAGAGGCCAGCCTGAGCCAGAGTGAGACCTAAGAAAAAAAAAAAAAATGCTGGGTGCTGTAGTCCCAGCTACTTGGGAGGCTGAGGTAGGAGAATTGCTTAAGCCCAAGAGTTTGAAGTTGCTGTGAGCTGTGATGTCACAGAACTCTACCAAGGTCCACAAAGTAAGACCCTGGCTCTCAAACAAACATGAAATGAAACAAACAAAAAAAGAAATATAGGCTGGGCATGGTATCTCAGGCCTGTAATCCCAGCACCCTGGGAGGCTGTGGTAGGTGGACTAGCTGAGCTCAGGAGTTCAAGTCCAGCCTGAACAAGGGCAAACCCCCGTCCCTACTAAAATATTAGAAACATTAGCCAGGCCTTGTGGCATGTGCCTGTAGTCCTACCTACTGGGGAGTCTAAGACAAGAAGATTCCTGGAACCCAAGAATTTGAGGTTGCTGTGAGCTATGATGCCACAGCACTCTACCCAGGACGACAGAGTGACGCTATCTCAAAAAAAAAAAAAAATATATATATATATATGGTGCTTAGTACATAGTAGGTACTTAGGCAATATTTGGCCCCATCTTTTCATAAAAACTACCTTGGGATTAGCCAGTGGAAATCATGAATTCAGTTGTAAGAAGTTAGAACTTGTTCTTAAGGCATTGGTGGCTACTCATGGATTCTGTTCAATATAACTGAGAACTATTTCAGGAATCATAATAGATTAAGATGAACTGAAAAGGCATTGACACAAAATATAACAAAAAGAAAGACTAGGAAAACACTAAATATAAATAGAATGATTTTGGTTTATGTTCTGTGATGTACCTGTATGTTCTACGGTGCCTTGTTTTTATTTTATATGTTTATATATAAGAAATACGAAATAATTTTTAAATAATTATGATAAATATGCATTTCTTTTTTTATATAGACAGAGTCTTACTTTATTGCCCTCGGTAGAGTGCTGTGGTGTCACAGCTTACAGCACCCTCCAACTTCTGGGCTTAGGTGATTCTCTTGTCTCAGTCTCCTGAGTAGCTGGGACTACAGGCACTCGCCACAATGCCTGGCTATTTTTTGTTGTAGTTTGGTTGGGGCTGGGTTTGAACCCACCACCCTCAGTATAGTGTTATGGGGACAACAGGAAGGGCATTTTAGTCTTAGGTAAGGGAGGTGATTAGGGAAGGATTCAAAAAGGAAGGAAAATAAGCTGCCACCTGAAGAACTCATAGGTATTATAGAAGAAGAGAGAGAAGGAAGAACATTCAAGGCAGAAGAAAATGACATATATGGCTTGGTGCCTGTAGCTCAGCAGCTAGGGAGCCAGCCCCACTGGGGCTGGTGGGTTTGAACCCGGCCCAGGCCTGCCAAACAACAATGACAACTACAACAACAACAGAATAGCCAAGCATTGTGGCGTATAGTCCCAGCTACTTGGGAGGCTGAGACAAGAGAATCTCTTAAGCCCAAGAGTTTGAGGTTGCTGTGAGCTGAGACACCATGGTACTCTATCGAAGGTGACATAGTGAGACTCTATCTCAAAAAAAAAAAAAAAGAAAAGAAAAGACAAGACAAGACATATAGTCTAAAGAAACCACCAGCCTAGCCACTTTTATGTTGAGGCAAATTGCAAGGCATTCTCCTTAATTTACAGGGAATTTGTACAAGTTTTCAAAGACTGTAATTTAAAAAGTCATTATATGCAAAACATGCTACCATATTTGATGTGCTGAAGGACAAAATAGCAGAACTAAAAAAAGGTCCTGTCAACAAAATTTTTTAAAAAGTTACAACTCAGATTCCAAAACCTAATTATGTGGTAGCATACTTAATAGCAAAGAAATCCAAACCATTTGCTGATAGTGAGCAATGTATGGAAAGCATGGCAGATATAATTTGCCCTGAAAAGAGGGGATATTTGGAAATTCTGTTTCTTTCACCAAACTATAGCCAGGTGAATTGAAGAAACTAGAAAATCTACTAAAAGAAGTTCGAAGAGTAAAGCTGCTAATTTTAAATTTTATGTTTTGATAATGGAAGATAGCACTGATGATACAAATACAGTTCAGCTTGCCATTTTGCTCAGAGGTATTGATCATGAATATAATGTCACTGAAGAAATGGTGTCTTCGGTGCCATTAAAGGACACAACTAAATCAGGACATTTATATGAACCAGTAACAAATATATTAAAATGATTTTCTTTGTCTACTGTCTACATATCTGGTATAATTACTTATGGTGCCCGAGTAATGGTAGGTAAGAGAGAGGGACTTGTAAAATTAACAGAAGACAATGCAATTGCAGCTCCAAACTTGAACGTATCATTACATAGTAAATCAGGAAAATTTATGCCAAAAGATTTAAAAATGGATAATGGAGCTGGGCATGATGGCTCATGCCTGTAATTCAAGGACTCTTGGAGGCCGAGGTGGGTGGATTGCCTGAGCTCACAGGTTCGAGACTAATCTAAGAGCAAGACCCTGTTTCTAAAAATAGCCAGGCATTGTGGCAGGCACCTGTAGTCCCAGCTACTCAGGAGGCTGAGGCAAAAGAATAGCTTGAACCCAAGAGTTTGAGGTTGCTGTGAGCTATGATGCCAGAGCACTCTACCAAGGATGACAAAGTGAGACTCTGTCTAAAAAAAAAGCCAAATGCCAAAAAGATTTCATGATGTGACATAATTATCATTTTTGGTATCAAAGACCAAATTTGTGGCAGGAATTGATGACAATTGCATTCCAGATTCATTTTTAGTGGATTTAATTGCTCATTTAAGTGAGTTAAACATGATTCTTGTAAGTGAAAACCAACTTATCACTACAATGTTTCAAACCATTAACAGTGTTCCAAATGAAACTCAAATTAAGGAAATGATTTTATGCATTTTGACACATTGGCTAAACATATTCATGTGAACAGGAAAAAATATACAGCTCTGCTTTTCAATTTGATACAAGAATTTGAAAACAGATTTCAAGATTTTTCGGAAAATAATCAATATTTTGGTGCATTTGTGACTCCATTTTCAGTCAACATAAAAGTGTTACTTGCCAATTTTCAAATGGAATATATACACCTACAATCTTACAATGAATTTAAAGGAAAACATGATCATTTCTCTGATGGACTTTTATAAGTTCTACCTTCCCAGAAATAAATATCCCTCACTTTCACTATCATGCTTTATCCATGTCATCTTTATCTGGCTCACCTACATTTGTGAGTAACTATTTTCAAAAATGGAGGACATTAAAAGTAAAATTTGAACCGAAATATCTGACAAGATCTTGGAGAACTCATGGAGAATTCCAACTGCTTTCATTGACCCAGATATTGATGAGTAGCTAATGTTGAGGAATAATGTCAAATATCCCACTAGTTTTATGTTGGCCATTTTTCTTTTACTTTTATAAAAAAATATCAAAAAATACCTACAGATATTTTAATACTTAGATATGTACATTTTCTATATCAGTGATTGCAAACTTGGGACCTGCATGATGATTTTAAAAGACTCTTATCTGTGGTTGTGAGTATTATGAAAATTATGCACAGAATTTTTTTTTTGTCATCATCTTTTATTAGCATTTGTGTATTTAATGTGTGGCCCCAAACAATTTGTCTTCTTCCAGTGTGGCCAGAGAAGCCAAAAGGCTACACAACCCTGTTTAAGAACAAAACTTTGAACTCTACCCTTGGCGAGGAGTGCTTAGGCTTGAAAGCAAAAAAGTACAACTGATAAAAGAAAAAAATGATAAATGAGACCTCCTTGAGATGAAAAACTCTTGTTCTGTGAATGACACTGTGAAGAGGAAGAAAATACAGTCTTACTGATTAGTAGGAGAAAATGACTGCAATCCACAAATCTGAAGAAGGACTGATATCTAGATGATACAAAACCTCCAAATCAATGACAGAAACTTCCAATCAATGCAGTTAGAAAACAGGCAAAGCACATAGATACTCAACATTTTTTGTCATCAGGGAAATGCAAAATAAAACAACTTACAGAACTATAAAAATGGCTGAAATAAAAATATTAATAACTCCAAATGCTAGCAAGGGTGTGGAGAAACTAGATCACTCATACATTGTTGGTGACAGTTATAATAATGGATAATAATTTTACAGTTTATTAAAAAACTAAACATGCAATGACCATGAGCCTAGCAATTAAATCCCTGGCTGTTTTGCCCAGAGAAACAAAAATTTTGTTTTATTTCTTCTATTTTTGAAGTTATACACTCTGTCCATCCATTTAGTAATTACCCTAATAAATTTAATATACATTAATTTTATAGCTATAATCAATATTTAACATCATCCTAGAAAACATACAACTTTTTGAATACTAACTGTGATTACAATATCCCTACTTAAATGCTATTGTTTTCAAGAATTTTGTGTATTTTCTCCCAGTACTAAGACATTATTTTTGTTATTTTATATGGCTGCCACAGCTTAAATGTTTGTGTCCCTGCATTCATATGTTGACACCTAATCAGCAGTGAAATAGCTGGTAGGGCTCTGGAAGGTCAGGGCTCTGACCTCATGAATGGTATTAGCCCTTATGAAAGAAGCCAGCCAAATGTGGTGGCTCATGAGGTAATATAAAACTTTGGGAGGCTGACGTGGGAGGATAGATTGAGCCCAGGAATCTGAGGCCAAACTGGGCAACAGTGTGAACCCCCATGTCTTAGAGGGAAATGAAGAAGAAATCTTAGGGAGCTTGTTTACTCCTTCTGTCATGATATGAAGATACAGCAAGAGGGCATCATCTTTAAAGCAGAAAGTAAGCCTCACCTGATACTAAAACTGTTGGCACTTGACTGTAGACTTCCCAGCCCCTAGAACTGTGAGCAATACATTTCTTTTGTTTATAAATTACCTAGTCTAAGATATTTTGTTATAGCAGATCAATGGACTAAAACAAAAGTCATTTAAAAAAATTTGTTCAGATATTTACCATTATCCTTGTTCTCCTTTCTTTCTTACATGTCGACTGTCCATTGAGATAAGTTCTTTTTTGCTAAAGTATATGTTTTAAATTCCTTAAATGAGGATCTTCGGTGATAAAATCTCTCCATTTTCATTAGTACCAAAGAGACATTTTGTCCTCTTTTTCTTGAATGATAACTTTGCTGGGTATAAAATTCTTGATTAATAGTTATTTTCTTTTAGTACATTATTTTTATTTATTTATTTTTTTGAGACAGAGTCTTACTTTGTCACCCTTGGTAGAGTGCCATGGCATTTTACCTCACAGCAACCTCAAACTCTTGGGCTCAAGTGATTCTCATGCTTCAGCCTCCTGAGTAGCTGGAACTACAGGTACTTGCAACAATACCTGGCTATTTTTAGAGATGGGGTCTTGTTCTTGCTCGGGTTGGTCTGAAGTGGAGCTCAGGCAATCCACTCACCTCAGCCTCCCAGAGTGTTAGGATTACAGGCGTGAGCCACTGCGCCCAGCCCTGTATTATTATTATTATTATTATTATTATTTTATTTAATTTTTTTGCAGTTTTTGGCTGGGGCTGGGTTTGAACTTGCCATCAATATTTTGTTTCAATTATTGTTACTGAGAAGTTAGAATTAGACTGCTGTTTAACTTCAGGTATTATGTATTTCCTCTCTCTCCAATATTGAAAAATTTATCTTCATAATGCTGGACAAGGTGTCTCGTACCTATAATCCTAGCGTCCTGGGAGGCCAAGGCAAGTGGATTGCTTGAGCTCAGGAGTTGGAGACTGGACTGAACAAGACTGAGACCCATTCTCTAAAACTAGACAGGCCTTGTGGTAGGCATTGGTAGTGCCAGCTACACGAGAGGCTCAGGCAAAAAAATCACTTTAGCGCAAGAGTTTGTGGTTGCTGTGAGCTGTAAGGCCATGGCACTCTACTATGGGTGACAAAGTGAGATTGTGTTTCACAAAAAAAAAAAAAAAAAAAAAAAAAAATTATCTTCATAAAAGTGTGAAATTACCTTTATCAAAACACAGTGAATAAAAGTACAAGGTAAATACCTAAGTTTGAAATTTTAAAAAGCATAAAATCAGTAAGAAAGCATTCCAATCTAAAAATTCATAAGTATATGAATATCTAACTTACAAAAGAGAAAACAGAAACAATGATTAAAGATGATGAGCATTTTTTCAAATGTTTGTATGCTATGTGCCTGTCATCTTCAGAGAAGTTTCTGTTCAAGTCTCTTGCCCACCTAGGAATGGGGTTGTTTGTTCTTTTCTTATTGATTAGTTTGATTTGTCTATGGATTATGGTTATCAGACCTCTGTTGGAAACATAAACTGAAAAAATATTCTCCCATTCTGAAGGCCATTTATTTGCTTTACTTACAGTACCCTTAGCTGTGCAGAAGTTATTCAGCTTGATCAGATCCTAGTAATGAATTTTTGGTGTTGCTTCAATTGTTCATCATAAAATATTTTCCCAGGCCAATATCTTCAAGCATTTTTCTTGCACTCTCTTCTAGTATTTTTATAGTTTCATGTCTTAAGTTTAAATATTTTATCCAGTGTGAATCAATATATATATATATTTTGCAGTTTCTGGCTGGGGCTGGGTTTGATCCTGCCACCTCCAGCTTATGGGGCTGATGCCCTACTCCTTTGAGCCACAGGTGCTGCCCAAGAATCAATTTTTGTTAGTGGTGAAAGGTGAGGGTCTAGTTTTAGTCCTCATTGCTAGCCAGTTCTCCCAGCACCATTTTTTAATTAGGAAATCTTTTCCCCAATGTATGTTCTTGTTAGGCTTATGAAAATCAAATGACGATATATGCTTGGGTTCATCTATAAATTCTCTATTCTGTTCCATATATCTACATCTTCTCTGTTTCTGTGCCAGTACCATGTGGTTGTGATCACTATAGATGTATAGTATAATCTGAAGTCTGGTAATGTGATGCCTCCTGAATTATTTTTATTTCTAAGTAATGTATTGGGTATTCGAGGTTTTTTTCTGATTCTATATAAAACAAAGTACTTTTTTCAAGTTCTTTAAAGTATGACATTAGTGCTTTGATAGGGATTGCATTAAATCTGTTGATTGCTTGGGGTAGTTTGGACATTTAACAATGTTGATTCTTCCCTGCCAAGAGCATGGTATGTTTTCCCATTTGTTAACATCTTTAGCTATTTTTTTCCTCAGGGTTTCATAGTTTTTATTAGATAGAGATATTTCACTTCCTTTGTTAGATAAACTCCCAGGTATTTCATCTAAACTCCCAGGTATTTCATCTTCTTTGGCACTACTGTAAAAGGAATAGAACCCTTGACTATATTTTCAGCTTGACTATTATTGGCACATATAAAAGCTACTGATTTGTAAGTATTGATTTTGTATCCTGATACACTGCTATATTCCATGATCACTTCTGAGAGCCTTGAAGTTGACTCCCTGGGGCCTTCCAGGTATAAAATCATGTCATACATGAAGAGTTGAGAGTTTGAGCTCTTTTGACCCTATCTGAATACCCTTGGATCCACCTCCCCTGCCTGATTTCGATGGCTAAGACTTCCATTACTATGTTGAATAGCAGTGGCGACAATGGGCATCCTTGGCCAGTTCCAGATCTGACTGGAAATGTTTTCAATTTTACTCCATTCAATATGATAGTGACTGTGGGTTTGCTGTAGATGGCCTTTATCACCTTAAGAAATGTCTCATCTAAATCTATTTTCTTAAGTGTTCTAATCATGAAAGGATGCTGGATAATATCAAAAGCCTTTTCTGCATCAATTAATAGAATCATATGGTCTTTGTTTCCTATTTTATTTATGTGGTGTATTATGTTTATAGATTTATGTTTGTTGAACGCTGAGATAAAACCAACTTGATTGTGGTGTATAATTTCTTTGATATATCATTGAATTCTGTATGCTAGGATCTTATTGAATATTTTTGCATGGATATTTACTAATGACATTGGTCTATAGTTTTCTTTCTTTGTTGGGTCCTTTCCTGGTTTGGGGATTAAGGTAATATCTGCTTCAAAGAATGTGTTGGGGAGGATTCCTTCTTTTCCTATGTTTTGGACAAGGTTATGTAATGTAGGTACTAGTTCCTCTTTGAAGGTTTGGTAGAATTCTGATGTGAAGCCATCTGGTCCTTATAAGCGAAATTCCTATATGCCTCTGGCCAAAAAAGCCATTTGAGAGGGAGCACTGAAAAGACTTTGTGCAGGCATACGTGTAAGAAACTGAGGCAGATTCCCATGTGGCCAGGTTACTTACGGGCCTAACATCACCAAGGCTTTGGCTGGAATAGCATTTCCAGACTGTGTTAAGGAATTAAGGTTGACTTTATAAGGCCAATGAAAAAGCTCTTTGGAAAACTGGCCAGATACCCATCAGTAACCTTTCCTGATCTGTGGTAAGTGATGAAGGTCACTTGCTGATGGGTCTGGAAATGGTAACGTGCTAGGGGACCTCAAAAGAAGAGGAATTTACCCAATGCATACAGGTATCTAATGACACAGATGAAACCTGGGCTCATGAAAGGCTTTTGAGAAGTCCAGCCTGAGAATTCCTTACAAAAAGGCTCCAGCAAAACCCCCCTGACTTAAGGCCTACACGGGAGCAGAGGTTTGCACACAAATTCCTGTATGCCCAAGAAGTTTCTCTATGCTTTGCTGAAAGATTCGAAGTAACTGCCTCCAAATGGCATTGTCAGTAGAAGGGACATTCAAATCGTCTCTTTCCCCCATAGCCTCAGGCTTCACCAGATAAGAACAAAGAAAGTAATAACTGACAACATGTTCTTCATTAAGTTATGTTAAACCGGGTTATGTTGAAAGGGTTATGCTTAAAGGTGTATGTTGGGTGGATTATCAGATTAACAGGGAGGAGCTACTTATAGGGTGGGTGGTCAGGGAGAAGCTACTTATAGGGCGGGTGGTCATAAGATGTTTAAATGGATTAATGAAGTCACTGATGTCCAATGTGCATGTGCAAAGGGATTCTAAGGAATGTTAATGAGGTCATTGCTGTATAGTGCGCATGCACAAGACTGCCTATATAAACCAACAGCCAATAAAACAGGCTCGCCATTTTGCCTGAGCAAGCAGCTAGTCACCTTTATTTAAAACACAATTTCAATAAGCATGCTTATTCTTCATGACATGGCTTTTCTGCAAGACCCTTATGGCAATAGGTCCTGGATTTAGCTTTTTTGGGAGTTTTCATATAGTTGATGGTATTTCAGTCCTTGATATAGTTCTACTCAAAATTTTTAATTCTTTCTGGTTCAATCTATGAAGGTGGTGTGCTTCCAGATATTAGCCCATTTCCTCCACATTATCATATTTCTGGGAATGGAGTTTTTTTTTTTTTGAGACAGAATCTCAAGTTGTAACCCTGGGTAGAGTGCTATAGCATCATAGCTCACAGCAACCTCCAACTCTTGGGCTTAAGCAATTCTCTTACCTCAGCCTCCCAAGTAGCTAGGGGAATAGAGTTTTCTGTAGTAATCATTGAGGATTTTTTTGAATTTCTGTTTATACCATTTCTGATTGACATAATAAGAGATTTTGCTTTTCTGTTCCTGGTTAGGCTAAACAAAAGTTTATAAATTTTGTTAATCTTTTTAAAGAACCAATTTTTTGTTTCACTGATCTTCTGAATGATTCTTCTGTTTTCAATTACATTTAATTCTGCTCTAATTTTGGTTATTTATTTTTTTCTTCTGGGTCTGGGGTTGGATAGGTATTCCTTTTCCAGTTGCTTGAGATGACCCATTAGGTTGTTGACTTCCTCTCAATCTGTTTTCTTTCTTCCTTCCTCCCTTCTTTTCTCCCATATTCCCCCACTTCTTCCCACCTTTCTTTTCTTTACTTTCTTTCCTTCTTTCTTTTTTTCGAGACAGAGTCTCACTATGTCACCCTTGTTAGAGTACTGAGGTGTCATTGCTCACAGCAACCTCAAACTCTTGGGCTTAAAAGATTTTCTTGTTTTAGCCTCCCAAGGAGCTGGGACTATAGGGGCCCACCACAATGCCCAGCTATTTTCTTGTTGCAGTGGTCATTGTTGTTTAGCTGGCCAGGGCCAGGCTTGAACCCGCCAGCCTCAGTGCATGTGGCTGGCACCATAACCACTGTGCTACAGGTGCTGAACCTCTATCTGTTTTATTCTTAAAGGGTTTCTAATTCTATAAATTTCCCTCTCAGAACTGCCTATGCAATAAATATCCCACCGGTTTTGATAATTTGTGTCTTTATTATTATTTGGCTCTGAAAATCTGATGATTTCCTTCTTCTTCTTCTTTTTTTTTTTTTTTTTTGCAGTTTTTGGCCAGGGCTGGGTTTGACCCCGCCACCTCCAGCATATGGGGCCAGTGTCCTACCACTTTGAGCCACAGGGGCCACCTGATGATTTCCTTCTTAATCTCAACTTTGACCCAGCTATCTATCATGCACCCTAAGCTTTAGTTTCCATGACTTTGAGTATGAATATTTCTGTTGCTGTTGAGTCCAAATTTTATTCCATAATAGTCCAAGAAGATACAAGGAATAATTTCTATTGTTTAAATTTGTTCAGATTAGACTTTTGTCCTAAGATACGATCAATTCTGGAGGATGATCCATGGGCTGATGAGAAGAATGTGGATTCAGTTTTATTTCAAATGAAATGTTTGAAGGGGGTGGAGGCAAGCTGGCTGACTGGAGCCAGCTTTCCACAGAGGGTCCCATCCAGAAGGAGAGATAAAGGACAGAAGTTTAGCAAGTAAGCTGATGATCTGGAGCTGAGCCAAGAGAGAAGGCTGAAGAACAAACACCAACCCTGCTAAGGTGAGCTGTGACCCCAAGGATACAAACAAAAGGTACAAAATCCATTGCCAAGCTGACAGGAGTCCCTAACCCCTTGAGGACGGCTCACAGTATACTTTCTACAAACAAATGAGCAGAGTTTAAACATCATCCCATTTTATCCCATGGGAGAGACCCTCTAAAACTGGACTTCCTTCCCCTACTAGGGTGCCATGGCACTTTCCTGCCAGGCATAAAACTGCATAAAACTGTAAATATTCTCTACCAGCAATTTTGAACTCCCAGCACTCCCCTCCATTCTCACCCCAAGGTCTGGAAGCCTGTCGCTCATGGAATCCAGATTCTTGGGCATTTTCTTGAGAAGTGTGAATAGGGCGTGTGTTATTGCAGGTCTGTGCTGATTCTGTGGCACAGGGATAAGCAGAAAATGGGGGACTGAAGGAACCGTATGAGGAAAGGGAGAAGTGTTACCCCTCCCCCCCAGCACAGAGCAGCAGCCCTGAGGATATTTTGGACATGCCCTGTCTCTTTGGCAACCAGAGAAAGCCGGGTATCTTCTCTCTGGTGGCAGACACTGGCAGAATATATCTCGGACAGTAACACTGACCCCGTGAGCAAATGATATGCCTGAGGCGGCACTACTAGGATGGAGAATTGAAGATGCATGCGCAGAGACTGCATACTTCCAGGGCGGGGCTGCACCCGGACTGCTTAGTGAGCCTACGAAACACCTGCCCCTCAGGGGATCATACCTGAGACAAAGGCAGGCGGGAAACTGAAAGCTGATTGTAAGCTCTAACTGGACTTGCCCTAACACAGACTGCCGGGAAAACAGAAACACTAGTTCCGGGCAGTGGCACGGTCACAGTTTCTGTGAACTCAAACAGCACCTGCTTTCCAGGGGAATGTTGTTAGGACAGAATCACAAATTCTGCACAAATAAAGTGTCACCAACATCAATCAGGGGCGGGCCTGGAACTGAGTGAACAGCCACAGCTTCCATTAACCACCGAGGTTGTCAGGCCTCAGCTTTCCCTGCTGGATGGTGGAAGAGTACGGAGGCCTGGCCGAGGAGACATAAGATCTCTCTGTGACTCAGGCAGGCTCAAACCCCTGGAGAACCTGTTCTTTGGAGGGAACTGGGTCATAAGCCTGCAGTGTTGCCAGTGACTGGGTGTGACAGAGGTGCAAGGTAAGGGAAGGAGGCATCAACTAATTCATTTGCTGGGGGGAGGAGGGAGGAGTCCTTCTGACTCTGAGGAGCACCAGAATGAGTCATACTCCAGCTACCAGCAGAGCCCTGCTATCTAGTTGCCAGAGACCTTTTGAACTCCCTCACTTGAGACCGGATGCTGACTGGGATCTCTTAGACTAGACCAATCACCCAAGGACTATCCCAAGTGGTACCCTGGGTATGTGGTGTTGGGAAGAGTTTATCTTCCTTTTCCAGTAGTTGCCTGTGGGGGGCGGAGTGACTTAATTGCTGGTAGTTCTCCACAGCTGAGACGTCAACCCAGAGTAATTCACTAGGGTAGGACAGAGAACAGCTGAAAACAAGACAGAGCCACTTAGCCCCACCACACCAAGTAAGTCCCCAGTGTCTCAGGCCGTAGCACTGTACGGGTCCTTTGCAAAACTCTAGGGGAAAAGATACAGACACCAGTAACAGCTCTTGGGTAAAGGGCAGGTTAATTACTACTCCAGGAGTCCCCCAATCCAACTTTACCTTATCCGATCATCTAGCCAAACAGTGTAAAATAATCATGGGGCGGAATCACTGAAAAAAACTTCAGTAACATGAATAACCAGAGTAGATCAATTCTCCCAAAGACCTATATGGCGGACACAACTGAAGATCCTATTCATAGACAAATGGCTGAGATGTCAGAAATTGAATTCAGAGTTTGGAGTGCAAATAAGATTAATAGAATAGAGGTAATGTTGAAATTAGAAATTCAAGGAGCAATTCAAAAGTTGTCTCAAGAATTCAATGAATTCAAAGAAAAAATCACCAAAGATTTTGACAACTGAGACAAGAATTTGCAGCCCTTAAGGATCTGAGAAATACAGTAGAATCCCTCAGTAACAGAATGGAGCAAGAAGAAGAAAGGATTTCTGATAGTGAAGACAAAGTTTTTAAATGCTCCCAAGCACTCAAAAAGGAAGAGAAATGGAGAGCAAAAACGGATCATTCTCTCAGAGAGCTTTGGGATAATTTGAAGAAAACTAATATTAGCCTTATAGCAATCCCTGAAGGCAACGAAGTTGCTTTGCAAAGCACAGAAGCACTTTTTCATGAGATTATGAAGGATAACTTTCCAGACATGCTAAGAGATTCTGAAATGCAAATAGCAGACAGTTTCAGAACCCCAGCATGGCTCAACGCAAATAAGACAACTCCCAGACACATCATAATTAACTTCACTAAAATTAATATGAAGAAAATTCTAAAAGCAGCCAGATGTAAGAAAACCATAACCTACAAGTAAAAGAATATTAGAATGACTGAAGATATCTCTGCTGAAACCTTTCAAGCTAGAAGAGAGTGGTCATTGACTTTTAATCTCTCAAAGCAAAATAACTTTCAACCTAGGATCCTGTATCCAGCTAAACTGAGTTTCATTTATGGTGGAGAAATTAAATACTTTAATGACATTCACACAATGAAGAAATTTGCCGTAACTAAACCAGCTCTCCAGGATATTCTCAGACCTATCCTCCATAATGACCAGCGCAATCCTCCATCACAAAAGTAAACTCACTCAGAAACTTTTGATCAAATTCCAACTTCCACAGTGGCAAAAGGATTAACGATGTTCACTGGACTTTTGAAAAACTCGATACTCAAAATTTAATCAGGTTTATCAATATTCTCAATTAAAGTGGATGGCTTAAATTGACCTCTAAAGAGGCACAGGTTGGCTGACTGCATATGAAAACTCAAGGCAGATATCTGTTGCATACAAGAATCTCATCTTACCTTAAAAGATAAATGTTGACTAGGGTGAAGAGATGGTCATCTATATTTTAGGCAAATGGAAAGCAGAAAAAAGCAGACATTGCAATTTTATTTGCAGATACAATAGGCTTTAAACCAACAAAAATAAGCAAAGATAAGGATGGTCACTTCATATTTGTTAAGGGTAATACTCAATATGATGAGATTTCAATTATCATTATTTATGCACCCAATCAGAATGCACCTCAATTTATAAGAGAGACTCTAACAGACATGAGCAATTGGGTTCTCTTCAGCACCATAATTGTTGGAGATTTTAACACTCCTTTGGCAATACTGGATAGATCCTCCAATAAGAAGCTAAGCAAAGAAATTTTAGATTTAAACTTAACCATTCAACATTTGGATTTAACAGACATCTATAGAACATTTCATCCTAACAAAACTGAATACACACTCTTCTCATCAGCCCACAGAACATACTCCAAAATGGATCACATCTTAGGTCACAAGTCTAACCTCAGCAAATTTAAAAGAATAGAAATTATTCCTTGCATCTTTTTGGACGATCATGGAATAAAAGTTTAACTCAGTAACAATAGGAATGTGCATACTCATATGAAAACATGGAAGGTAAATAACCTTTTGCTGAATGATAGCTGGGTCAGAGATGAGATTAAGAAGGAAATTACCAAATTTTTGGAACAAAACAATAATGAAGACAAGAATTATCAGAACCTCTGGGATACTGCAAAGGCAGTCCTAAGAGGAAAATTTATAGTACAGCAAGCCTTTCTCAAGAGAATGGAAAGAGAGGAAATCAACAACTTAATGGGACATCTCAAGCAATTGGAAAAGGAAGAACATTCCAATTCCAAACCAGGCAGAAGAAAAGAAATAACCAAAATTAGAGTAGAATTAAATGAAATTGAAAACAAAAGAATTATACAATGGATCAATAAATCAAAAAGTTGGTTTTTTGAATAGGTCAATAAAATAGATAAACCTTTGGCTAACCTAATAAGGGAAAAAAAGAGTAAAATCTCTAATTTCATCAATCAGAAATGGTAATGATGAAATAACAACAGACTCCTCAGAAATTCAAAAAATCCTTAGTGAATATTACAAGAAACTTTATTCTCATAAATATGAAAATCTGAAGGAAACTGACCAATACTTGGAAGCATGCCACCTTCCAAGACTTAGCCAGAAGGAAGTGGAAATGTTAAGAGGCCTATATTAAGTTCTGAAATAGCATCAACTATACAAAGTCTTCCCAAAAAGAAAAGCCCGAGACCAGATGACTTCACATCAGAATTTTACCAAACCTTTAAAGAAGAACTAGTACCTGTATTACTCAACCTCTTCCAAAATACAGAAAAAGAAGGAATATTACCCAACACATTCTATGAAGCAAACATCACCTTGATCCCCAAACTAGGAAAAGACCCAACAAGAAAATTGTAGGCCAAGATCATTAATGAATATTGATGTGAAAATATTGAACAAAATACTAACAAACAGAATCCAGCAACACATCAAACAAATTATACACCATGACCAAGTGGGTTTTATTCCAGAGTCTCAAGGCTGGTTTCATACATGTAAATTTATAAATAATTCATCACATAAACAAATTAAAAAACAAAGACCATATGATTCTCTCAATTGATGCAAAAAAAGCTTTTGATAATATCCAGCATCCTTTCATGATCAGAACACTTAAGAAAGTTGGTTTAGAAGGGACATTTCTAAAGCTGATAGAGGTCATCTACAGCAAACCCATAGCCAATATCGTATTGAATGGGGTTAAATTGAAAACATTTCTACTCAGATCAGGAACCAGGCAAGGCTGCCCATTGTCTCCACTGCTTTTTAACATTGTAATGGAAGTCTTAGCCATTGCAATTAGAAAAGAAAAGGTGATTGAGGGTATCCATATAGGGTCAGAGGAGATCAACCTATCACTCTTCACAGATGATATGACTGTGTATCTGGAAAACACCAGGGATTCTATGACGAACTCTTAGAAGTGATGAAGGAATACAGCAGTGTCTCAGGTTACAAAATCAACACCCATAATTCTGTAGCCTTTATATATACCAACAATAGTCAAGCTGAAAAAACAGTCAAGGACTCTATTCCATTCACAGTAGGGCCAAAGAAGATGAAATATTTGGGAGTTTACCTAACAAAAGATGTGAAATATCTCTACAAAGATAACTATGAAACTCCAAGAAAAGAAACAGTTGAAAATGTTAACAAATGGAAAAACATACCATGCTCATGGCTGGGAGAATCAACATTGTTAAAATGTCCATACTACCCAAAGTAATATACAATTTTAATGCAATCCCTATTAAAGCTCTACTGTCATACTTTAAAGATCTCAAAAAAAAATACTTCATTTTATATGGAATCAGAAAAAAACCTTGAATAGCCAAGACAATACTCAGAAATAAAAACAAAGCAGGAGGAACTACGCTACCAGACCTTCATTTTATATGGAATCAGAAAAAAACCTTGAATAGCCAAGACAATACTCAGAAATAAAAACAAAGCAGGAGGAACTACGCTACCAGACACTATACCATAAATCAACAGTGATCAAAACAGCATGGCACTGTCACGAAAACAGAGAGATAGATGTATGGAACAGAATAGAGAACCAAGAGATGAACCCAGCTACTTACTGTTATTTGATCTTTGACAAGCCAATCAAAAACATTCAGTGGGGGAAAAGATTTCCTATTTAATAAATGGTGCTGGGTGAATTAGCTAGTGACCTGTAGAAGACTGAAACTGGACTTACACCTCTCACCATTAACTAAGATAGACTCTCATTAAAGATTTTTTTTATTCGATTAAAGATTTAAACTTAACACATGAAACTATAAAAATA
>NW_003852510.1:3625375-3643482 GCF_000181295.1 Otolemur garnettii
GTATCCAATGTACTCAGTCTTACTATGAAACCAATTTATAGCTTTCTTATGAAAGCTATAACCCAATTATAGCCCAAAGAAGGGGAAAGGGGAGACGGAGGGGAGGAGAGGGGAGGGGGGAGAATCGGTAGAGGGAGAGTAGTTGGTGGGACCACACCTACAGTGCATCTTATAAGGGTATATGTGAAATTTACTAGGTGTAGAATATAAATGTCTTAACACAATAACTAATAAAATGCTGTGAAGGGTATGTTGACCAGTTTGATGGAAGCATTTCAGACTGTGTGTAAAACTAGCACATTGTATCCCATGATTTCATTAATGCACACACCTATTATTTAATAATAAAAAAATGAAATGTTCTGTAGATGTCTGTTAAGTCCATTTGTTCTATGGTCAAGTCTAAGTCTATTATTTCTTTGTTGAATTTCTTTTTGGAGTATCTATCTAGAACCAACAAATGGGTGTTAACATCTCCAACTATTATAGTGCAGGAAGATATCAAATATTTCACACCCAGGGCAGTGCCTGTGGCTCAAGAGTAGGGTGCTGGTCCCATACACTGGAGGTGGCAGGTTTAAACTTGGCCCTGGCCAAAACCTGTAAAAATAAATAAATAAATAAATAATTTCACATCCATTAGTGTTTTCTTTATAAACTGAGGAGCATTTAGGTAGGATACATAAATGTAAATTATTCAAATCTCTTCAAGTTGACTGTTTCCCTTGACAAATATCTACTGTACATTCTTGTCTTTCCTTATCTTTGTTGGTTTAAATACTACTGTATCAGCCATTTGCCTATGCATGGCATCTTCTATTGTTATCTTCTTTGTCATTTCTTGGGAGAATTGATCTACTCTGATTGTTCATGTTTCCAGAGTTCTTCTGCTGGTTCTGCTCCATGATTATTTTCTGGAGTTTTGCTAGTAAAACCCACAGGGTGAGACTGGATTGAGGGCTCCAGGAAGTGGAGTTAACCAGCCCTTTACCAATGTGCTGGGGCTGGTGATTGTAGCTTTTCCCCTCTAGCTTTACAAAGGTCCCTTTCAGAGCTGCAGCCAGAGACTTGCAGCCAGAGACTCTAAGGATCTGCTTGGTATGATAGCACTAAGTGACTCTGTCTTGGAGTCAGCCAGCCTCTATCAAATCTTAATGAGTCATGGTATTAGACTGCAATCTCATCTGTGGAGAGATAAAAGCAACTGCAGCACCCCTCCCGCCAACAGTGACAGCTCGGGGAGGTGAATCAGTCCCTCCTGGTATAAAATAAGCACTGTTCAACGTTGGAGAGTCCCCTGGTGGAATGTCCAGGTCAATAGTTCTAATCTGACTGTCCCAAACAGTACAACCACTGCTCAATATGGAGAGTTCAAAGGGTCTCCAGAGATCTCATATTAGGAAATCCATAGGCAGTTCCATCCTGAAAACTCAAGGGGCTGGAGCCTGGCTCCTTCTGGAGAGCGATGGAATCAGGAGAGTGCCCCACCAAATTCCAACCAGAGACATCAGTGTCTCTGCCTACAACTTGTTTCTCTTTCCTGTGGTCAGAGCCTCCGCCCCTGCTGCACCCTGCCACTGGTGACCCTGAGAGGCAGGATCCTGGCTTCTTCTAGTACACAACACAATCGGGGGAGTGTACCACCGAAGTCTGTCCCTGGGTGCCACCTGCCATGTCCAGTCTCGGGGTTTTTGTCTTATGCACAGTCAGCGCTACTGCCCTGCCACTCACTGCAACCAGTGACCCCTGGGGCTGGTGCCTGGCTTCCTCCAGTACAAAGCAGAATCAGGGCAGTATGCCTCCAAAGTCTGTCCCAGGGAGTGAGCACTGCCCGCCACGGTGCAGCATGTCTCTCTTTTCTGCATGTCCCCAATCTCTCCATGTGACCCCCAACTTCCACTTGAATCTGTCCAGCAGCCCACACAACACCCAGACTTCTCAGAGAATTGTCAAAGACTCTGGGCTGTGCAAAGGGCAGGCCTTCAGACCAGTAGGCAAAGGGGAAGGGTGAACTGGGAGTTCAGAGCTGTTTTAAGCCTTTGTCTAATAAGTTCACCATCTTATCTTTCTCAGATAATTTATCTGTTAATTTATTCTTTTCATCTGAATTGTCTTATGTTTCTTGTTGAAAACTGAAAATATTGATTCTCATTAATGTGTTCGTTCTTAAAATCATATTCCCTCCTTGTCCAGGGTTTAGACTTTTAAAAAAAGTATTTATAGGGTGTTTCTGTGTCAGAGATCAGCCTGAAATATAAACTAAAGGGTTTCTCAGGGCTTTCTTTTATGAGCCTATATTGTCCTCTAGGCATACATATTGACTTTTCTAAATTCCTCCATGTATGTGGTGGCTCTCCAATGTCCTAATCTTGAAATGTTTGGCTCCTAAAATAGGTAACAGAGAAATAGGCAGAGAAATAACAGCTACTATCCTTGTAAGTCCCCTTGAAACACTTCAGCCAGTGGGAGTTGTAACAATTACAGCCTGTCTTTGCTTCTGTGTTTCTACAATCCAAAGCAATAATCTACAAATAGAAGACAGATCCCCAATATTTGGTGGATAGGGTCTTTATTGCCTACTTTGGCTCCTACAAGCTGTCCTAAGAACACTAGCACAGCTGCCTGCTAGATAAAGCACTGTGGGATGATTAGCTAGTACTTTACTAGGCTAAAATTAAAATTAACCAAAATTAATCACAATTTATCAGTCAAACCATGTTCTGTAAACTGTAAGTCTCTGAATGTGCTACAAAGTTCCAAAATAGTTATATCAGAAAGATTTGGCTAGTTCAACTGTTATCCAGTAGAGAAACAGATTCTTGGTGCTTCCTACTGTTTCGGCTACTGCAAATAGCCCTACATTAGCTATATATTTGGTGTTGAGTTAAAAAAATTGAAACTCTCAATTTTTGAATCTCAGTACTCAAAATAGTGCTATTAATGGAAATTATATTTAAATGGCTCATATTGGAGGAGGGGCAAGATGGCCGGCCAGAGCCAGCTTTCCACAGAAGCTCCTGTTCAGAGAGAAACATTATGACCAGAAAGTACCCAACGAGGGTGAAGACTGGGAGCCGAGCTGAGAAAGAAGAGTGATAACTGCATGTCACCTCTGCTGAGGCAAGCTGTGACTCCAAGAAAGCAAATTTCAGGTATAAAACTCATCTCAAAGGAAAAGTATTCGCCACCTCCCTCAAGAGTGTGCTTTTGTTTTTTTCTTTTTGGCTCACTGTAGGTTTTCTACAGGCAAGCGGTGAACTGAGGACCTCTTGTCTCACCCCATGGGAGAGAGCTATAGGAAGTGGGGACTACTTATCCAGAGGGACCTTGCTATGATCCTGAGCACTCTCATGCCAGGCATGAAAGTTGAACTAACATTTTCCCTGCCATTTTTAACTTCCAGTTCACCCACTTCTCCTTGCCTGATGGTCCAGAAGCCTAAGTCCTACATACACAGGAATGTCTGCAGTTCATTGCCAGGTCCAGGCACTGCAAGGGCTGTGGTAGAAAAGCTACCCTGTAACAGTGAGCTTAGCAATAATGCAAAGGTGGGAGGCTGTTGGACTTGGCTCTGCAAAAGTGCAAACCATTTGCAGAAGGCTTGCAAGCCCTGCCAGAACCAAGTGCGCTGTGCCCCACCCTGCCACATCAACCCTGCCAGAGCCTTGAGCCCCTGCCTGGCCCAGCCAGACCCACTTGCTGTGCCCTGGCACTGCCAGAGCCGTGGGCCCTGCCCTGCTGCTGGAACCATGAATCACAACTATAGCCCAGGATGAAGAGGGGTGGTTCTACAGAGGGAGGGTTAATGGTGGGACCATACCTATGGAGCATATTGCAAGGGTACAAGTCAAACCTATCAAGTATTGAACACAAATGTTTTAACACTGTGATTAAGTAAATGAGGTGAAAGCTATGTTCATTAGTAGGATGTAAGCACTCTAATTTGTAGAAATAATCAACACATTGAATCCCACAAAGGCATAAATATATTCATGATCTATGTACATATGACTTAATAAAAAAAGGTTCATGTTGCTTTAGTGTAAATACTACCAAGAGTAATATGATTTAAAGATATAAAAACTAATGACTTTACTTAAAAACTTTAAAAAATAATTTCTTTTGAGACTGAATCTCACTTTGTCATTCTGGGTTGAGTGCCATGTTGTCATAGCTCACAGCAACCACAAGCTCCTGGGCTCAAGGGATTCTCTTGCCTCAGCCTCTGGAGTAGCTTCAAAAACATTTTTTAAACAATATTAGTATGAAAGCATTTTTTCATACCCAAGGGAAAAAATTACCTCTTCCACTAAAGCAATACATGTATTGGCTAGAGTCACATAATTGAAAGATGTGTTACTATTACAATGACAAATCTCTTTATGAAATAAATGAAAATGGGCATTTTTTCTTTTTATGCTTTAGCTATTTCTTATGATTAGATATATATCAGTGAGTAAATCTATAAAGGACCTCATAACATTTCTATCAGTTGTATGATGTCCCTAAGTACTAAGTAGTGATGACAAATCAAGTTAATGACAAAACTGAGAATAAAACCCAGGACAAATAATTTCTTCATAAAGCTTGTACTATTCGTTTTAATAAAATTTAGGGAAAAATGAGTGGGGCATAACCTATAGATCTAGGGAGGTTAGATGCTGCTAATTTAGCAGATTTAGCACAGAAGTCAGAACTTTAATACCAGCCAGTAAGGAGGCTAGTCCCAATTGTAGAGCTGCAATACTGCGATGATGATGGTTTTAATACCAAAACCCCAGAAAGTCTTTCTCTTCAGCTAATGGAAACAGAACAAAGGGTCTCTATTGTCCAAAGAGCTAAGGTGGATGGAATCTCTCTCTTTTTTCTTTTCTTCTTTGTCCTGACAGTGACCCTATTGTGTAGAACTACATAATGGCAAAGAGGGTCAATACCCTGCAATAAATCCCTTTTGGGAAGAAGACCACATGTGGGACTTTTCTCAGAAGAAAAGGTGAGAGTGAGTGGGCTAGATCTTTCCTGGCATGGAATATTAGTGTAGACAGGCAGTTTGGGGTGTGCAGTGAAGTGGTGGATTGCTAGACTTGAAATGTAATCTGGAGCTGCAGAGTCTGCCAGAAAATTTTCTGTGCTGCTGCTGAAGCAGCAGTTGGCCGAGGTCTACAATTTCCAGTTAGTGGGGAAACTAGGTGTTGTGTGGAAAGATTGGTGAAGTGTGGACTCCTGAGTGGAATTTGGCAGCCAGAAAGGGTTGCCGTTTGGAGTGACACCGCAGGGGCGTTCTGGAGTAAAAATTAGGGGGAAAGGATCCCACTTACAAAGCAGACATATCTTGGAAATTTCAAAAATGGCGAGTGCCACAGGCACCTTTTCCCGTGGGTCAGGTGTAGCGATTTGAGTCTCACCTGCAGGCAGCCATCCTGCACCTAAAACTGGTCCGGAATACTCCGCACTTCCTGGGAATTCTTGCAGGGAGAGTTTGTGAAACCTGCCTGTGAAGATCTTTTGAGATCAGTGAAATCAACAGTTTGGCAGGGTCTAGAGGTGGAGCATGACCGCGGACAGGATAGACAGCTAGCTCAGCTCTCCCGGAACAAGTTAGAGTGAGTGGGCTAGGACATTCCCTGCGGGGAATACTGGTGTAGACAGGCAGTGCAGGGTGTGCAATGAAGTAGCGGACCTGGAGCTGCGGAGACTGCCACAAAAATTTTTGTGCCCCTGCAGTGGGCGGTGGAGGCAGTAACCAGCCCCACCCCCACAGAAAAGTATAATTCCCAGTTTGTGGGGAAACTAGGTGTTGTGTGGAAAAACTGGTGAAGTGTGGACTCCTGAGTGGAATTTGGCGGTCAGATAGGTGCCATCTGGAGTGGCTCAGCTGGGGCCAGGCAGCCAGAGGGACGAGCAAGTGGGAAGGCTCCCGGTCAGGAAGCAGACATCTTTTGAAATTTTGGAAATGGCGACTGCCACAGGCACCTTTGTGTACCAGCCACGTGGGGCAATTTGAGTCTCACCTGCAGGCACCCATCCTGCACCCAAAGCAGGTCCGGGATACCCCGCACTTCATGGAAACTGTGGCAGGGAGAATGTGTGAAACCTGCCTGTGAAGTTTTTCTTGAAATCAGTGGAATCAACAACTCAGCAGCTAAGTGCCAAGCCAGTAGCCAGGCAACCACCAAAAACACTGCAAACCCTGAATCAGGCATAAGCCTGGGAACCACTCACAGTGCCACCTGGTGTCCAGAAAGTATATTGCAACATAAACATACTTCTAAAGTTGATCCCTATGGCATACACAGTCATGTTTTCATATATATACACACACACACATATATACGAATACTATTTTTGTTGGTGGTGCTTTTTTTCCCTTTTCTCGTTCTTCTTGCTCTTTTGCATTTTTTCCTCATAGGAGTTATTGTTAATTTTCTTTATAAAAAATTATTAATACCTTTTTTTCCTTCTCTTCTTCCCTTCTTATGGTTGCTGAGTGCTTATATCAGGCTATTAGAGATTTCTTTATTATTATTAATTTTATTTTTTTTGGCTCGGCACCTGTGGCTCAACCAGCTAAGGCGCCAGCCACATACACCTGAGCTGGCAGGTTCGAATCCAGCCCAGACCCACCAAACAACAATGTGGGCGTTGTGGCGGGCGCCTGTGGCGGGCGCCTCCCAGCTACTTGGGAGGCTGAGGCAGGAGCCTTGTTTGAGCCTGGGAGTTGGAGGTTGCTGTGAGCTGTGATGCCATAGCACTCTACCCAGGGCGACAGCTTAAGGCTCTGTCTCAAATTTTTTTTTCCTTTTTTTTTTGAGACAGAGCCTCAAGCTATCCTCCTGTGTAGAGTGCCGTGGCACCACAGCTCACAGCAACCTCCAAGTCCCGGGCTCAAGCGAGTCTCCTGCCTCAGCCTCCCAAGTAGCTGGGACCACAGGCGCCCGCCACAATGCCCGGCTATTTTTTGGTTGCAGCCGTCATTGTTGTTTTGGCGGGCTGGGCTGGATGGGGCTGGCGCCTTAGCCACTTGAGCCACAGGCACTGAGCCATTTTTTTCCTTTATTTTCTTTATTTTTTGTTTGTTTGTTTCTGATTGTCTGTGCATCTGTGTGATTGCGTATCTGGTACCTTCTTTCTTTGTTTATTTGTTCGCTTTGTTTCAATGGGTCTTGTGTTTTGCTAAATCTTCAGGTTGCCTATTTTCCCTATCTCCAATTTTTGCGTCCAATCAGAACAAAGGGGTGTGGGGGATGATAGCTGACTGGAGTCAGCTTTCAACAGAAGCTCCAGTACAGTGGGAGAGACAAGGACCAGAAAGTACCCAACAAAGTGAAGGGTAGGAGCTGAGCTGAGAGAAGAGATAGATAATTGCATGTCTTCTCTGCCAAGGCAAACTGTGACTCCAAGGAAACAAATTTCAGGTACAGAACTCATCCCAAAGAGGATATGTGTCCGTCCCCTGCCCCAAGAGAGTTGCTTGCTTGCTGTGGGAACTCTACTCGTGAGCGGTGAACTGAGGTTCTCTTCTCTTACCCCACCACTTGCTGGAGGCTGGGACTCCTTTTCCAGAGAGCTCCTGGAGCTCTAGGAATTTGCCTTGTGGGCAGGAAGTTTGAACAAATATTTTCCCTGTCACCTTGAACTTCCAATCTACCCTTTTCCCCTTGCCTGGTGGTATAGAAGTCCAACCCCTGCAGAGACCAGAATGCTGCACTTGTTGGCTAGGTCTGGGCATTGCATGGATGGTGGCAGTGCAGCTATGCTGTATCTCACGAATCTGGTTAACAGTGCAGAAAGACACAGAGGGAAGGTGTCTGGCCTGGCTCTGAGAAAGTGTATCTCAGCAGCGGGCAGAGGATTGGGTTTCTGCGTGACTGGTGGAGACTTGGGAACGGCTGATGTGCGTGAACCCAAGTGGAGACACCTCCCACCCAACATCAGCATTAATAGAGTGATCCTGCTGTGGTCTAATTTTGGAGAGTCATCTCCCCAACTCTGTGGTCTGCCAGAGTGAACCAGACTTCGCCCTATAGGGATATCAGAACAGCAAAACAGCAGCAGCAAAGGTGCGGTGGCTGCGGGAGAAATATATTTGCTGTCTGGATATATTCAGGTTTAGATTATGCTCAGGTGGAACATTCTTCAGTTGTCATCGAGTAACTGAGGCAGGCAAGCTTCAGCTCCCCACCCCCGCTGATTGGTGGCAGAGGGTGGTAGCCGAGAGGAGGAGGCACTGACTTTACATTGACTCTGGCAGGTGCAAAACCCTGCCACATGTACTTAATGGACAGAATTGGGCCACAGACACTGGGTTAACAGGGACTGGTGGTAGGGTTACCAGAGTCTGGTAGTGAAGAGGGAGCAAGGTGAGGAAAGAGGTATCAGCTGCCTTGATCCAAACCTTCTAGTGGATGGGACTTTCTGACTCCTCAGAGCACCAAAGTGAGCTGCACTTGAGCTACCAGTAGATTCCTGCTATCTAGTTGCTGGAGATCATTTCAACTCTCCTGCTAGAGAGTGGGTGCTGAATGGGACAATTGGTTTGGAACTCTTGAACTGGACAGACCAACTGAGGGCCCTCCAAGGTGCTACCCTGGTTCTGTTGTAGTGGGAAGGTTTGATTTTCCTCTTCCAGTTGTTGCCTGTGGGGGATGGGATGTCTTAGTTCCTTGTATTTCTCCACAGCTGAGACTTCAACCTGGAGTCACTGATTCACTAGGACTGGACAGAGATCGCTGAATACAAGAAAGAGCCACATAGCCCCACCACATCAAGCAGTCTCCAGAGTCTCAGGCTGTGTACTCTACGGGTCCTTTGCAAAGATGTAGAGGAAAAGTTGCAGTCACCAGCCCTAGCTCTTTGGTAAAGGGCTGGTCAAACACAACCCCAGAAGCCCTCAATCAAATTTCACCCTACCATCTTACCAAATGGCGAAAAACAATCATGGGGCAAAATCAGCAGAAATATGAATAATCAGAACAGATCAACCCCCCCTCCCCCAAGGAATGACAAACCAATCATACCATTCATAAACAGATGGCTTAGATGTCAGGAATCAAATTTGGAATATGGATGGCAAATAAGATTAACAGAATCCAAGTAAAGTCAGAATTACAAATTCTAGAATAATTTGAAAGTTCTCTCAAGAATTCAATGAATCCAAAGACAAAATCACCAAAGATTTTGACACATTAAGAAAAGAAGTTGCAGCCTTCCAAGACAAGAGAAATACAGTAGAATCCCTCAGTATCAGAATAGAGCAGGCAGAAAGGATTTCACACACTGAAGACACAGTCTTTGAACGCTCCTAAACACACAAAGAGGAAGAGAAGTGGAGAGTAAAAATGGATCATTCTCTCAGAGAGCTCTGGGATAATTCCAAGACAACTAAAATTTGCCTTATAAGAATCCCTGAAGGTGATGAGGTTATTTCGAAAGGTTCAGATGTTCTTCTTCAAGAAATAATTGAGGAAAACTCCCCAAACATGGCAAGAGATTCTGAAATCCAGATAGCAGAAAGTTTCAGAACCCCAGCACAACTCAACCTAAATAAAGCATCTCTCAGACATATAATTAATTTCACCAAAGTTAATATGAAGGAAAAACTACTGCAAGCAGCCAGACATTAGAAAACCATAACCTACAAAGGCAAGAATATTAGAATGACTGCAGATCTCTCTGTTGCAAGTTTTCAAGCTAGAAGAGGATGGTCATTTATAGTCAACCTCCTAAAACAAAACAATTTTTAACCCAGGATCCTGTATCCAGCTAAAATGAGTTTCATTTATAATGGAGAAATTAAACATTTTAATGATATTCACATGCTGAAGAAATTTGCTATAACTAAACCAGCTCTCCAGGATATTCTCAGATCCATACTCCATAATGACCACCACAATGCTTTACCACCAAAGTAAACTCACTTAGAAATTTTTGATCAAACTCTAACTACCACATTGGCAAAAGGATTAAAAATGTCCACTGGACTTTAAATAAATTCGACACCCAAAATAATACCGGGCTTATCACTACTCTCAATGTGAATGGCTTAAAATTGCCTTATAAAAAGGCACAGGTTGACTGGATTCACAATCTCAGGCCAGATATCTGCTGCATACAAGAATCTCATCCTACCTTAAAAGATAAATACAGATTCAGGGTGAAGGGATGGTCATCTATATTCCAGGCAAATGGAAAGCAGAAAAAAGCAGACATTGCAATTTTATTCACAGATACAATAGGCTTTAAACCAACAAAATGATAAGGACGGTCCCCTCATATTTATTAAGGGAAACACTCAACATGATGAAATGTTAATTATTAATATTTATGCACCCAATCAGAATGTTCCTCAATTTATAAGAGAGACTCTAACTGACATGAGCAACTTGATTTCCTCCAGCACTATAATAGCTGGAGAATTTAACACACCTTTGGCTGTGTAGGATAGATCCTCCAATAAGAAACTAGGCAAAGAAATTTTAGACTTAAACCTAACCATTCAACAATTGGATTTAACACACATATACAGAACATTTCATCCTAACAAAACTGAATACACATTCTTCTCATCAATGAATGCATGGAACATCCTCCAAAATTGTTCACATCTTAGATCACAAGGCTAACCTCAGCAAATTTTAAAAAAACAGAAATTATTCCTTGTATCTTCTTGGACCATCATGGAATAAAAGTTGAACTCAGTAACAACAGGAATCTGCACACTCACACAAAGACATGGAAACTAAATAACCGTATGCTAAATGATAGCTGAGTCACAGATGAGATTAAGAAGGAAATTACCAAATTTTTGGAGTAAAATGATAATGAAGACACAAACTACCAGAACTTCTGGGAGACTGCAAAGGCAGTCCTAAGAGGGAAATTTATAGCATTACAAGCCTTCCTCAAAAAAACAGAAAGAGAGGAAATCAACAACTTAATGGGACATCTCAAGCAACTGGAAAAGGAAGAACATTCCAATCCCAAACCCAGCAGAAGAAAAGAAATAACCAAAATTAGAGCAGAATTAAATGAAATAGAAAATCAATAGATCAATGTATCAAAAAGTTGGTTTTTTGAAAAGGTCAATAAAATAGATAAACCTTCAGCTAACCTAACCAGAAAAAAAAAAGAGTAAAATCCCTAATTTCATCAATCAGAAATGACAGAGACGAGATAATCACAGACTTCACAGAAATTCAGAAACTCCTTAATGAATATTTAAAAAAAATCTATTCTCAGAAATACGAAAATCTGAAGGAAATTGACCAATACTTGGAATCACACCACCTTTCTAGACTTAGTCAGGAAGAAGTGGAAATGTTGAACAGGCCTATATCAAGTTCTGAAATATCATCAACTATATAAAATCTTCCCAAAAAGAAAAGCCTGGGACCAGATGGCTTCACATCAGAATTTTACCAAACCTTCAAAGATGAACTAATACACATATTACTTAACCTTTTCCAAAACATAGAAAAAAAAAGGAATACTTTCCAACATATTCTATGAAGCAAACATCACCTTGATCCCCAAACAAGGAAAAGACTCAACAAGAAAAGAAAATTATAGATTAATATCTCTAATGAATACTGATGCAAAAATAGTCAATAAGATCCTAGCAAACAGAATCCAGCAACACATCAAACAAATTATATATCATGACCAACTGGGTTTTATCCCAGATTCTCCAGGCTGGTTCAATATACCTAAATCTATAAATATTATACATCACATAAACAAATTAAAGAACAAAGACCATATAATTCTCTCAATTGATGCAGAAAAAGCTTTTGATAATATCCAGCATCCATTCATGATTAGAACACTTAAGACAATAGGTATGGAAGGGATATTTCTTAAACTGATAGAGGCCATCTACAGCAAACCTACAGCCAATATTATATTGAATGGAGTAAAATTGAAAACATTTCCACTCAGATCAGGAACCAGGCAAGGTTGCCCATTGTCTCTACCCCTTTTTAACATCGTAATGGAAGTCTAAGCCATTGCAATCAGGCAAGAGAAGGCAATCAAGGGTATCTATATAGGGTCAGAGGAGATCAAACTTTCACTCTTCACAGATACGATTAGAAATAATATTTTCACTGGAAAACCCCAGGACTCAACCACGAAACTCTTAGAAGTGATCAAGGAATACACACCGTCTCAGGCTACAAAATCCATACTCACAAATTAGTAACATTCATATATACCAACAATAAACAAGGTGAAAAAACAGTCATGGACTCTATTCTCTTTACAGTAGTGCCAAAGAAAATAAAATATCTGGGAGTGTACCTAACAAAGGATGTGAAAGATCTCTATAAAGAGAACTATGAAACTGAGAAAAGAAATAGCTGAAGATGTCAACAAATGGAAAAACATACCATGCTCATGGCTGGGAAGAATCAACATTGTTAAGATGTCCATACTACCCAAAGCAATCTACAGATTTAATGCAATCCCTGTTAAAGTACCTCTGTCATACTTCAAAGATCTGGAAAAACTAGTTCTTCATTTTATATGGAAACAGAAAAAACCTTGAATAGCCAAGACACTACTCAGTAATAAAAATGAATCAGGTGGAATCATGCTACCAGACTTTAGACTATACTATAAATCTATAGTGATCAAAACAGCATAGTATTGGCATAAAAACAGAGAGGTAGATGTATGCAACAGAATTGAGAACCAAGAGATGAATCCAGGCACTTATCGTCATTTGATCTTTGATAAATCTATCAAAAATTAAATTGGGGGAATGACTCCCTATTTAACAAATGGTGCTGGGTCAATTGGCTGGCAACTTGTAGAAGATTGAAACTGGACCCACACCTTTCTCCTCTGACAAAAACTGACTCTCACTTAATAAAAGACTTAAACCTAAGACATGAAACCATAAGGATTCTTGGCCTAAGTGCAGGGAAAACACTTGAAGAAATTTACCTGGGAGAAAACTTCATGAGGAGGACCCCCCAGGGCAACTGAAGCAATACCAAAAATACATTACTGGGATCTGATCAAACTAAAAAGGTTTTGTACTGCCAAGAACACAGTAAGTAAAGCAAGTGAACTGCCCTCAGAATGGGAGAGGATATTTGCAGGTTACATTTCCAACAAAGGTCTGATAACCAGAATTCACAGAGAACTCAAAGTTATCAGTAAGAAAAGAACAAGTGATCCAATTTCACTGTGAGCAAGAGACCTGAACAGAAGCTTCTCTAAAGAAGACAGGCACATGGTCTACAGACACATGAAAAAATGCTCATCATCTTTAATCATCAGAGAAATGCAAATCAAAACCACTTTGAGATACCATCTAACTCCAGTAAGAGTAGCCCACATAACAAAATCCCAAAATTACAGATGCTGGCATAGATGTGGAGAAAAGAGAACACTTCTGCACTGCTGGTGGGAATGCAAGCTAGTATGTTCCTTTTGGAAAGAAGTTTGGAGAACACTCAGGGATTTAAAAATTGACCTGCCACTGGATCCTACAATTCCTCTACTAGATATATATACAAAAGACCAAAAACAACTTGCAAAAAAAGATATTTGCACAGATTATTCACTGCAGCTCAATTTGTAATAGCCAAGTCATGGAAGAAGCCCAAGTGCCTATCGATCCATGAATGGATTAATAAATTATGGTATATGTATACCATGGAATACTATGTAGCCTTAAAAAAGACTAAGACTTTACCTTTTTATGTTTACATGGAGGGGCCTGGAATATATCCTCCTGAGTAAAATATCTCAAGAAAGGAGGAAAAAGTATCCAATGTACTCAGTACTTCTGAGAAACCTACTTGTATTTATTCACACTTTCTTATGAAAGATAGAGCACAACTATAGCCCAGGATGAAGGAGAGAAATGGAGTGGGAATAGAGGAGTCGGGGTAGGTTTGACAGAGGGAGGGTAAACGATGGGCCCACACCTATGGAGCATACTGCAAGGGTATAAGTCAAATCTGTCAAGTGTAGAACATAAATGTCGTACCACAATAATCAAGTAAACGAGGCAAAATCTACGTTGATGGTTTGATGTAAGCACATTGGATTGTATAAAAAAATCAACACATTGTACCCCACATATGCATAAATGTATTCATGATCTATGTGTATATGACTTAATAAAAAAATATCTTTTAGGAACAAGGATGAGATAAAGACATTTCCAGATGAAGGAAAACTAAGAGGTTTTGCCAGCAGACATGCTCTAAAAACTAGAACTCTAAAACAATGATCAACACTTAAGATTTACCAGGAGTAAAGATTGTTCTAAGTGTTTTCCATGGATTAATTCATTTGATCCAAGAAATTTTCTACTATTAACTATTACTATAACTTCATTATACAGATGATAAAATGAAAACCAAAAAGATATTCAGTAGCTAGTAAGTGAGGGAGCTATTGTAGAACCTAAGCAGTATGGCTTCATTACTCACAGTATCTCCCTACTTGTACAAAAAAGCAGAAGAATATTATATTCCCCACACAAATGAAGCCATTTGAAATAGAAATAATGATTTAAAAACTATTTGTATGTGATGCTGATCTCTAGAGATAAACATAGGAAGATAAGGCACCAATTCAACACATGACTTTACCTGAAACAAAATGCTATTAGAACTACAATAAACTTTTTTAGTACTTACTATGTGGCAGAAGTTGTTTTGTATTGTAACAATTTTATATAAAATAATGAATAAGATAATGCTCCTGTCCTTAATGACTTTCTACAAATTAGGTAACACAGACAAGTAAATAATTAATCACAATAGAGAATGACAAGTTCTTTCACAGGAGCATGTACAAAGCCTAAAGTGCATACAAAATACAAAGGCTTTAGAAGGAAAGCACCAATATACTCATGGATGATACAAAAACGATAATTTAAAAAGGCTTGGAGAAGCACCAAAAAAATGAACACTCAGAAAATTATTTCACAGTTACCTTTACCACAACTAATGTAGACTCACATCTCTGTTCCAAAATCTGTAAACACACTCTTAGCTAAATCAGCAGTGCACAGAAAGGAAAGCCAGAAGAAGGTGCTCCCATGCTGTGTATATGTATTAATTTTCAAAGCTTTCAGTATAAAAATGAGGGACTTATTCCTTTATTCTTACTACTTCAAAGTAATTAGAAGCAGCTCCTGTTAATTAAGTTTCCACTCACCGAGCAGTCCAGTGCTCAGTAATTATGGGGATACAGAAGGGAATTAATCCAGAAAAACCCACTAATAGGATAAAAATCAACATTGTTGTACTGAATCAACTAAGCTAATGTTCAAACTAAAGAATAGTCTTAACAGCTGCAAAGAATAATGTCTCCAGTTAAATTGTGATTTTAAGGTAAAAACAATAACTTATTTTTATTTCTATCTTTAGAATCCCTCATGCTTAATATGGAGCCTGGCAGATAAGCATATTATTGTTTTTCTGAATTAAATTTTATTACCAAAGAATAAACAAGAGATTAAGTTTATTTCTTTCATGTCTATATTCTTTGTTTACTACAAAGAGTTATTTTATGTTCAAAAACTACTTCATAGGCTCAGTGCCTGTGGCTCAAATGGCTAAGGCGCCAGCCACATACACCTAAGGTGGTGGGTGTATCCAGCCTGGGCCCACCAAACAACAATGACGGCTGCAACCAAAAAAAAAAAAATAGCCAGGCGTTGTAGCGGGCGCCTGTGGTCCCAGCTACTCGGGAGGCTGAGGCAGGAGACTCGCTTGAGCCCAGGAATTGGAGGTTGCTATGAGCTGTGATGCCACGGAACTCTACCCAGGGGGAAAGCTTGAGGATCTGTCTCAAAAAAAAAAGAAAACAAAAACTACTTCATCCCATAGGAAAAAAGATATCCCTTGACCTCATTATTGTAGGTAATAAAAGGGATACAAAAAAGAGCAGTATAAAAGAACAAACCTGAGTTCCTTGAAAAAGGATGAACTTCTAAATTTAAAGCCTCTATCACACTACTTTAATTTTTTATTGCACTTATAACAATTAAATGTTATAGTGTTGTGACAGCAAAGAGAATAAAGTAATGAACCATCCTCATTCTCCGATATCTTTGCTTCAAGTGGCTGCCACTGTTGGGATATAAACTTAGACTAAGGAACAGAAAGAACACTATGACTCATATAACTTATTCAATTAAATAATATATTTATGCTTATATTCATATTGCATACAAGACCGATATATGGCTATAAATTATGAAAGCCTGAAATTATAAAGTATTTTTAGGTTGCTCTGAGTGTGTATTAATGAGTGGTCATTAAATCAATAGATTTTATGTTGACAAGTCTATCTTTAACTTAGGGGATTTTAAACTAAGAGTTGCTAAAAGAGCTGCTCAATCTACATTGAGGACGGATGTGAATATCTATATCAACAAAGGCATAATTACACATATACTAATTTAATATATTAATATAATTTAAATAAACCAAGTTGCTAAGAGTTAAAAGATTATTAATACAAATTCAGCTTTTTTCATAACATATCAACATGCCTATTTTAAAATTAGAATAAAAGTTCCTAACTTGTATGAACAGTTGTTTTAATAAACTCTGCTATTTCATTTGATTACATAGTATTTAGCTACAATTAATGAATATCAATTGTTGATTGCAAATAATTACAAAGGAATAGCTTCATATTTTAATAAACTGAACTCTTCTCTGGGTTAGGACTGACAACTTCTTCCAGTAATATAACGTTCTCTAAAAGTGTTAACATAGTAAACAAAACGAAAAACCAAAGAACATGAGGTGTGAGATTTAGTTAGACAGAATAGTAAGACTATGGAGGAAAAAGGGGCAAATTTAAGTTTTGTGACTGAAGTTTCTTAGATTTATCAATCTGTTGTATTGATTATTGACTACTGGTATGGAATGAACTTTCTTTGCAACATGTTGGTGACTTTCTTACCTAGAGAGCATGCCCAGAGGTGTAACATTAAGTGATCCCATCAGCATTGCCAGGGCCATCCCTGGTGCTTCCCGTTCTATTACTTCTTTTGTGGCCTGTAATTAAAGATTAAATAGCAGACTGAGTGAAATTAGCCAAAAAAGAAGAAAGTCAGAATAGTAAAATCTACTTAAAAATAATTATATGCAAGGCTTTCTATAAACTATACTTTTTAGTTTCCCAAACGTTTCTCTTTTTTAAGTCATCCACACTCAATTTTTTAGGACCACTGAATAAAAGCTGAGGACAAAGAAAATTCAGAGCAGTTTTATATTAGTAGTCCTTTCTTATTTCTTACACTCAGAAGTACTTGATAGAAATATTATCTCACCTAATAACCTAAATCCCAAAATCAAGCCTCAGTTACTATAACAGCAGAATAACTTTTTGAAAGGGTAAAAAACCTGTTTTGTTTTTACCTATCACTTTTGAGATAACTAATACCTAAAAACCTGGGATAATCTGTCTCCTACATCTATGATTAAAAGGAATTCAACAAGTCATCAAGTCAACTTTCCCCATGTACAGGCTAAAAGAAAAAGTCTACATTTTTCATCTTTTATTCTTCAAAATAGATTAACTACCTGATTTTTTAAAAAGGACTAATGAAGGTGGCACCCGTAGCTCAGGGGGTAAGGTGCCAGCCACATATACCAAGGCTGGTGGGTTTGAACCCGGCCCGGGCCAGCTAAAGCAACAATGACAACTGCAACAACAAAAAAAAGCCAGGTGTTATGGTAGACACCTGTAGTCCCAGCTACTTGGAAGCTGAGGCAAGAGAATCGTTTAAGCCCAAGAGTTTGAGGTTGCTGTGAGCTGTGATACTATAGCACTCTACGGAGGGCAACAAAGTGAGACTCTGTCTCAAAAAAAAAAAAACAAAAACAGACTACTGAAATAATAGACTTTAAATATATGCTAGAAGTTTTAAGATAGGGCATTCATAAGACAAGTACAGTTAATCCTGGAATAAGCTAATGAAAGAGATAGGAAAATTTCATTTTCTAAGTGTCAATCAAAATCGGTATGTATTTTACCACAAACTCTGGGCAAAAGTTTTGTTCTATAGCTGTGTGTTGTGGCGGGCACCTGTACCCCCAGCTGCTTGGGAGACTAAGGCAAGAGAA
>NW_003852510.1:3644309-3696202 GCF_000181295.1 Otolemur garnettii
CAGCAGACAGCAAAAAATAAAATTATATTTTTATTTTTAATTGTTAAAATTAATTTTTTACCCACTTTGACTACAGAAATTTTTAAATTCTTAGATTTGAGAGTTACTACCATTTAAGGACATAGTTAAAAGGTACCATACTAACACTGTCCAAACTTTATTCCTTAGTTTCCAAAGTCAATCTGTCTGATATGATTTTGAGATTTCCTGAGAATACTATTTCTGTTTTATACATTGTTTATTGAGGTTTACAATTTCTTAGGGATCTTGAATCGTACAGCCCCCAAAGCAAGCAAGATGATATGGTTTAGCATCATATTAAAGGAGCTCCTTGAATAGAGTTGATACTTATTACCTGGTTTAAAAAGTCATATAAGCAGTGGTTGACATTTAATGAGTTTGAGGGTCCACATAAAGATGATGTTCCACACTTTAATTAGGGACAAGAAGGGAAAAAACAGCTAGCTGAGAGGGAATATTTAATTTAAAATTGACAATTCAAAGCACAACATTTATCCATTTAAACACCCAATACTTGTTAAGCATCTCCTATGTACTAGGTAGTATTTTAGGCATTGATGTTGCAGGTAGCAAATAAAACAAACTTCTGAGTATATAAACTGTCGCCCAGTACATAATTCAGCTGACAACTTACATATTAGAACTGCCTAAAAGAGATAAAATTTTAGAATTTTTCTATATCCTCTAAAACAGGAGTCCCCAACCTTTTTGGCAACAGGGACAGTTTCATGGAAAACAATAATTCCACTCACAAGAGTTGGGGGTGGACCTGATAGGAAGTGAAGCTCATAGAGCAATGTGGTGATGGGGAGTGGCTGTAAGTACAGATGAAGCTTCACTCACTCTGGCTGCTCACCTCCTGCTGTGTGGCCCAGTTCCTAGTAGCCCACGGAACAGTACTGGTCTGCAGCCTGGGGCTGAGGACTGAATTTGGCCAGACTGCTATATAGTGGTGTACCTGGAATGCCTTACTTCACTTTTTATGCAATTGTTTTATAGGATTTTATTTCTCCAGCAGGCAATTAGATTCCATAAAATAGCTCAGTGAAACTCATATTTATATTAGGAAGTATTTCAGACCATTATTCACCACAGTACCCCATGGTCTTATTTACAAGGGCTTATTGAAGAAATTTCCTCTCAAATGTCATAATTAGGAGTGATGTACGTGAATCAAGTTATATTTGAGAACAGCAACAATTTTGTGGATACCTTTCAAGGGGCATACTGACCACAAACTGAATTCATTTTGTTTTTCCTTGCTCAATTTTTCACATTTATCTTTATTTCTTTTAAATTGTTATATTTATGCATTTGGATAAGCCATCTAAATTTTTTTTAAGGTATAAGTAAATATATGGATGGATGGGAAAAGGTATGTGTAGTTGGCCCTTCATGTTGCTGGTTCCATATCTGTACATGCCATCATCTGTGGATTGAAAATATAGCATTTGGGGGTTCTGCAGGTCAGGCTGTATTCTTTACATAAAGCTCTTCATCGTTTGCTAAACATAATTCAGGGGAAACAGTTAATTTCTTCTGCAAATCTTCTGGAAAATTTGGCTCTGTAAACATAAATCTTACATAGTTTGATATAAAAAGAAAAAATATCTTGTGGAAATGCCACCAAAGGGCACTGGGACTGATGGTATTGAGTCGGGTGATGATGTGGGGAGATGTTCAACTCTCTGTTGGATTAGATACATACCGATATTTTCAACATGGTATTCCTAAACAAAGCATACATATAATTTCTCTCACATTTGTATCACCTACATCTTTTCCATAAAACATTAAAGCCCTTTTCATTTATTCTTACTCTTCAGGCATTCAGTGTAGTAGAAAGATCATCATCTACAAAGTCAGACAATGCCACTACACAGTTAATGTCCACAAGAAATGGAATTGGCTGTGTTCTAGCATTTACAACAGTATTCAACACACATGTGCTCAAAAAAATATTTGTTGAATAAAGAAAGAAATGAATAAATGAACCAATCTAGATTTGAAACCTGACTTTGCTACATAGTTGCTCTGGGAATTAGAAAAAAATAATTAACTTATCTGAGCTTCAGTGATTAAAATGGATATAATAATAAAGAGAAGGCTTAAGAACTAAATGACGTTAGTGAATCACCTGGCATAGAGTAGGTATTCAATATAAGTTAATTCTGTTTATGCTTCTACTTTTCAATTCTCCTTATACCCTTGCAGTTTTGATCCTAATCAGTCAAAGAACAGGAATAATATAAAAATCCAAAAACTACCAAAATAGTACTTTAGAACCAAAGGCCAGAAATAAAAAATGGAGAGCAAGAGCCTAAAGGCAGGAGCATTGGCAAGTGCCAGGCAAGAAACAGAATGCTGTAATAATGGGATATAAATTAGGGAACAAGCAGCTAAATGAAGGAGGATTATAAGACAGCAAGAACTGAGTACAAAGATCTATAAGCCACATATGGGGAGGCATAACTAGAAGTAAACACGTAAGGGAATAAAACTTAATTTTAAATACAGCAAGAGAAATATATTGGTCTAAATTATTAGAAAATCCCAGCAGAAGAATGTAGCTTTATTGCTTTCTGTCACATATACTAGTATAATATAGTTAAATTGAGGT
Organism: Otolemur garnettii; assembly: GCF_000181295.1. Classification (NCBI taxonomy): domain Eukaryota; kingdom Metazoa; phylum Chordata; class Mammalia; order Primates; family Galagidae; genus Otolemur; species Otolemur garnettii. Next base: position 3,646,951 of record NW_003852510.1, read on the forward strand.
TTTCTGTGCCTGTAAATGAGTAGAAGATAAATATTTATTTTCAATAGACAATTTATTATCAATGGTAAATGGATGCCATTAAAAGTTTGAAGCCATTTTTTTCTTATTAACTTTGTTTCCCATTTTCTTATAAATTATTTTCAAATTCTTTTTTCCTTAAATGATGGCAGAAATTTACATTCCTACTTCAGATATCAGTATTTCTGACTAGTAGAGTCCAAAATAATAAAGTTTAATGGGGTTTAGGTACTCTTTTTAAATAAAATATTTGTCTTCAACTTCTAAATATTTTCTTAACTGTGAAAGTTCTATGAAAAAAATCACATAATTTTGATCTTTTTCTTTTATACTTAATACTTTGAAGATAAAATTAAAGTCAGAAAGACCCTTTAAAGACGGCTAAGTTGCAAAAATGATGTCATAAATAATGATTGTAATTTAAGAATCTTATTGATAAAATTCAGGTCCTTTTTTAACTTCATAGGAAAAAAGACCCTAAAAAAAGATAGTGCAATGCTGCTCCATATTGAATATGTAATATATTCTATATGTATATATACTAACAGGCAATGCTACTTAAAAACATAGAATATACAACAGATGAGTCTAAATGTGTAAAAATTCCTTATTTGCATGATGAAAATCATTTAGAATAGTGCTTTTACTTATTTTTACATATATACTTTTACTACAGAGCAAGAGCTTTTGCAAGCATGACTCGGTAGATTTAATAAAACTTCTTCCTAACAATACTGTAGTTCCCACTGCTGACTAAATAGTTTTAAATGACAAAGGCCATCATTTAAAGACAAGCTAATGGCTAAATAATAACTTTGTTAAGTGAGTGTACATCAGAATCTTCTAGAGATCTTGTTAAAACACAGATTGCAGGGGCCCATTCTTAGAGACTCTGATTGAGAATGTCTAAGTGGGGCCGCAGAATTTACATTTTTCACAAGTTTCCAGGTGCTTGTGATGTTAGTCAGTGGACCACACTTTGAAAATCACACTGCTGATGGAAAGAATGAAATAGATCAATGATGATGTACCATTTGTTATAAGCTTCATGATGACCTATATTTAACTTCGTAGATTAATATAAATGTGAGACTCCTTCATCAGAAAAAAAATATAAATTTAATGAGGAGACAGATTAGGTGAAAATAGGCAGCTTAATGACAGCGAGCTACACTTTCTTGACCCCCTACCCATTAAAGGGAAAACACATTTATTTTACATTTTTAAAAAGAGTTATTATAACAATTCTGAGGCTACTCCTATAAGAATTCTGTGGTATAGAGAAGCTATACTTAAAATGTTTTTAGGGGAACTATATATAATGATTAAAATTTATATCCATGATAAACTCCCTGGGATGTTCAAGAAGTACCTGCTATAAACCTACTCATTCTTCTCATTGAAGACACAAAGCACAATGGAAATAGATTATTATAAAAACAGCTTACTATACAATTAATTAAAAACATTCATTAGCAGATTTTATTTTTAGTTTATTAATAGTTGCAAACATCTTCCAACTAATCATAACACATTAGTGTATCATAACAATACGATTAAACGATTAAATACTATTGCTACAAAGAAAGAGAAAATGCAACCAAGAAATCAAGGTAATTTCAAAAGGTATCTCACTTTTACTTGGGAGATATGATCTTATTGCTATGTATATCTTCCTTGGGTTTTAGCCTTCTTAAATATTTACATCTCTATTCCTGGAAGAAGTAGAGAACTTTTGATGTGAAAAGGTGATAACTCCATTTTGCTTTTCACTTCTAGTACAATATTTAAATAGTATCTGGCGTGATGAGAGGTCAAAGGAGGTACTATAATTGTAGGGAGGAAGCAAGGAAAAAAGAGTATAAATTTAAATAACTGAAGGCAATTTCATTTTCCACTCTTTTCATCAAATGTGTATTTCACAATGAGCATGAAATGATGAGTTGGTTGCTTTCACAGTTCACCTCAGTTCCAACAGTTGATTAACCACTGTGCTAGGTACGCTATTAGTGTTTAAAGGTAATTATTTCTCTTTATAATTATAGCGTAGCCTCCAATGCCTAAAGCAAGCCAAGCACTTTATCTGGTTTAAGAAAAGGATTTATTTCAATGCTGGAGTAAAACTGGTTGTTGGGCTGAGAAACAATATGTCTTTGTACAAGGCATTCTGGGAAAAGATTTCCAAGTGTTTTTCCACATAAACTATATGAAAAATCTCACCCTATTTGCTAACATTTAGATCCCAATTCTTGTCCTATAGCCACCTTGAGTACAAAGCAGTGAATACTCTCCAACATTACAACTTTTCTCTTTATACATTAAGTGATTTTCACATTTTTCTTTTTTATCTAAGTTCTAATTCATTAATTATTAAAGCTCAAACCCCAAAGTTAAGTGAACCAATCACTTTTTACAAGAGATTTTCCTGAGAACTTATATTTAAATTCTACTTATATAAATAGCATACTTTAAATCTTATTCCAGGAAAAGGTGAAGAATATTAATATATCTATAGGTTATTAGGATTTTTGTATATACAATACATATGCATTCATTTTTGGTATAATGTAAAAAAACAACAAAGTTGTCCCTAAGGGAGAGAGTGTTGGCTACATACATACATCTTTCAATCTGCATAGAAAAAAATATTACTGGTTGGGTGTGGTGGCTCATGCCTGTAATCCTAGCACTCTGGGAGGCCAAGGAGGTTGGACTGCTTGAGCTCAGGAGTTTGAGCAAGAAATACCGTTTCTACCAAAAATTAAAACAAACAAACAAACAAACAAAAAACTGAGTGTTGTGGCAGGCACCTGTAGTCCCAGCTACTAGGGAGGCTGAGGCAAGAGGATCATTCAAGTTTGAGGTTGCTATGAGCTATGATGACATGGCACTCTACTCAGCGTGACAGAATGAGACTCTGTCTCAAACAAAAACAACAAAAAACTGATTCATTCCTGCTCCTTAAAAATGATATGCAGATATAGGGGAAACAGATCTAATATGCAATATGGTGACCACAGTTAACAATACTGTATTGTATACTTGAAATTTGCCGAGAGGTCTGGAATGTTCTTACCACATACCCACAAAAATATAATTATGTAAGGCGATGGATATGCTATTTAGCTTTACTGGGTCAACTGGTTTATAATGTAGGGCTGGGCATGTGGACTGTCTGAGCTCACAGGTTCAAGACCAGCCTGAGCTAGAGCAAGACCTTATCTCTACAAATTAGCTGGGTGTTGTGGTGGGTGCTTATAGTCTCCACTACTTGGGAGGCTGAGGCAAGAAGACCACTTGAACCCAAGAGTTTGAAGTTGCTATGAGCTAAGATGCCATACCACTCTACCAAGGGTGACCAAGTGAGATTCTGTCTCAAAAAGAAGAAAAGAAAAACAATGTATACATATATCAAAACAATCAAAACATCCTACTGTAGATCATAAATACATATAATTTTGTCAATTATATGTCTATAAAGCTGGGAAAAAATATGAGGTTGAAAAAATTCCATTTGAAATTATACTAAAAAGCTGCTGCTTGTTTAGTGAATTAGTGAATACTTAGCCACTTTGATCCAGGTGTTTAAGTCTTGTTTTGATATATTATTATGGTTAGTAGTGTTTAATATAAGCAGAAGTAAGACTGTTCCTCCTTCATATCTATATGTTGGATTTCCACTTTATTAATGATCACAAAATTTCTTGGTTTCTTAAAACACTGCAAGTTGTTAATGTAACATGTAACATGACATGACTTTAGGCTGTGCATAAATATCTTAACTGAGAATAAAAAAACAAGGACCTATGTTAGGCTTATATGCACTATTTGCAAACGGCTCATAGCCAACTGATTTTAAAAAGTCTAAAACATTGCTCTTTTGGCCTGAGATATAATTCTCAGTGGTAGACTTTTTAAAAAAGCATCAGAAATTATTGTTTCTGAAGTTTCTTTTGTGCAAAACTGAACACTCATTAGAATAGAGACTGTGACCAAGTGTGAACAGGAAATTTATGAGATAAAGGAAAGGGAGTGAGCAGAAGAACTGCTTAGAATGGAGAAAAAACAAAATCAGTCCCTTTTAATTTTAATTATTTTGTCAGGTATTCCATTTTGTCATTTGCTACTATGCTCAGTAGTTTTAAAATTGTGAGCCAATTAGGAAGGAAGACAATGAGTACAGTACTTTCTCTAAGCAAAAACAAAACAAAACAGTATTTCTACTTCCTTGAGATAAGTTTATCTAAATAGAAGTTCCAATGGTGAGGTGAGAGAAAATTCGTATTTGGAGGCCCTGGCATACTACAGATTGAATTAAATAACTTGCTGTCTATAGGATTCCCTGCCTAAAGACTGATTTTAATGTTCTTAATCTCTCACTTTTTGTGATCAGAATTTTAATACCTTCTTTGTAACCTAATAGTCTACTATTATTTGTGTATTATATGAAAATTAATGTTTGTTCTTATGTCTCTTAAAATTTCTCTATTTTCATTTGTAAACCGAGGGAGTAATATATGCTACCCTTCTTATATGTCTAAAATACTAACCCTATAAAGCATTTTTGATTAACTAAAAGAATGTCACACTTTTTATTATGTTAATATAACAATATATATCAAATATAATGCACTGATAAATTCTTATTTCTTATTTTCACTCCACTAGAGAGCCAAACGTGAATTATTTAACCATGTAATTCAATAATTAAAAGAATATTCATATCAGAAATTTTTATTTATGGTATAGAAATTCTCCATTTAAATAGTTAATGGAGGAGACATAATTTATTACTTTTTTTTTTTTAAGTGAAGAAATAGACTTCTTTGTCAAATCCAAAGTCCGAGAGTAGATCAACAGAAAATTCCAGGAGGGAACTCTGATTCTGAACTTAATCTATTAATCTAATATTATGTACTTTCAACTTACAAAACACTCTACTCGGATATAAGAAAGATCTTTGTACTCCACTTAAATGAGACAGAACACATAAAATACTCAGTATCATCCCTAATATATAGCTCACTAAATGTTAGATGATCTTATTTGCACTAATGCACAAATCTAAAGTCACCTGTTTTAGAAGTTGGTGTCAACCACTGTAGTCAAAGCAATGATGAAAATCAACTAGTTCTATCAGAAGCACTATAGAACACAATCTATGAGTTCATGTGTTTTTGAATGTATATAAAAAGTTATCAAAAAATGTCTGGAGAATGCAACATGCCAGCAACAATCTTGAAAAGTTAACAAAGATTTATCAAGAAGCAGCAGTTTTGGAGATGTCATTTATCAGGAAGATAGCTTGGGACATTACCATAAAACCTCTGACTGGGAAAAGAATATGGAAAACTTGAAAATACCTTGTGAAGGAAAAAAAACCCCAACATCTCCTGTATCTTAGTCATCACCTTAAGTATAATAGAAAATAGCAATGTATAGCCAGGTGTTGTGGCTGGTGCCTGAAGTCCCAGCTACTTGGGAGGCTTGAGGCAAGAGAATCACTTGAACCCAAGAGTTTGAGGCTTGGGGTGAGCTGTGATGCTGGAGCAGAGCACTCTACTGAGGGTGACAAAGTGAGACTCTGTCTCCAAAAAAAAAAAAAAGAGAGAAAGAAAGAAAAGAAAAAAGCAATGTAATTATGTACCTAAGCGAAGATGAAAATATACAAGCAAGTGTCCATAACTACAGTGAATAAACTGCTCAAATTAGTAAGCTGAATAAGTTGATATCTATTTTAAAACTTCCATAACAAACATACACTGAAAATTATAGCTGTAAAAGCAACAGCAGCCTATGGCTTTTTTCTTGTCAGGATGGGGATCAGAGTTAGGATGGTGTTAAATAGGGGACCACATGGAAGTAATGTTCCACTTAGCTCAAATCAATGCTCAGTTGCTCATACTAAATACAGGTCTTACTTCATAGCAGAAAAATCTTTATGTTTTGTAGAAAAATATGCAAATAGGAGAATAGATTTTAAAAAAATCAGTGAATTACAATCTAGAAAACATATGAAACAATAAATTATTTATTCAATACCCTAGGCATAGTAAAATAGAGGAAAATATTTTAACTTTATAATATTGAGAGAAATATCTTGACAAGGAACTTAAAACACATAAAACAAAACAAAAAATAATCGGAAGCTCAATTTTTAAAAATTGTTCTAAGAAGAGGTGCAGCTAACCTTTGCTGCTGAAAAAAATAAAACCACAGAAATGCAAAAAAGGAATCTAAAAATAAAAACATTCTTTAAAATTTTAGGTTCTTATAAACACTCTAAAATCTTGAAAAATATTTTATCCTATAATTACAAGATACTTTCAAAAATTATAATTTTTGTATGTGGTGTTTTTTTCCATTTATATGGAATTTTGGACTGAACTGAAATACCAAAGTAACGACCTATAATTTAGGCTCTGTTGACCAGACTCTTTTAGAACATCTAGAGTCTGATGTTGATTAATAGGGCAGTTCATTATCCAAATAAGGCCTTTCTAACCTTCGAGTTTAAGAATGAGGCATAAAAAAAGAATCTATCCTTGAACAAAAAAATTATACTTCGAAAAACTGAGGATAAAGTAAGTGCATGTGTGTATATACATGGGCATGCACATACACCCTGACTGGGACTGGGTTCTTCAGGTTAGGACAATAGGCAACCGAAAAGTGACTTTATTGGTGCAGCTGATGGGAGCAGGGAGGAAGTTGGTTGTATCTACTGACACTAAACAAACTGCATCATTTAGTCAGAATGGATGGAAATGATTATCCCTACACAAACACACACGTACAAATGCACATAAATACATACACAGTTACTACTGAGATTGCTCATTTACAATGTTTCTCCTTTGAGGATATCGTGACATTCATTTTAACCTAATGATATGCTTAAAAAGTTATACCTCCCGGCTCAGTGCCCACAGCACAGTGGTTTACAGCACAGACATATACACTGAGTCTGGTGGGTTTGAACCTGGCCCAGGCCAGCTAAACAACAAGAACTGCAACAAAAAATAGCCAGGCATTGTGGCAGGTGCCTGTGGTCCCATCTGCTCGGGAGGCTGAGGCAAGAGAATTGCTTAAGCCCAGGAGCTGGAAGTTGCTGTGAGTTGTGATGCCATAGCACTTTACTAAGGGCGACATAGTTGAGACTCTGTCTTCAAAAATAAAAAAAAGTTATATCCCTAAGAGTGGTTGCGATTATATAAGAACAAATCCAAATTTGACAATTAATCAACAGTGAATATTAATCAATTATTTAATCAATGATATTAATTAGGATTTGTAAGACAAACATAAAAGATCTTATAAGTAGGCATACTATTTCATACTGAGATGATTATGAATAGAATTGACTCGAGTCCTCTATTCCATGTATCTTCATACAATAAAGATTAAGTAACTAAGAGAAGAAGACGTCCAAAGCTCAGAAACACAAGTTGCTCAGAAGCTATCAGATTTTTGGTAATTTCCTCTGAATAATTTTCTGATACAACAGCTTCTTAAAATTCTATATGCTTTTTTTTCTTTTTATATTACAAAATGATGAGTTTGTCTAAGGAACATTTTCCATATTGTTCCAAACTACTGTTGACCATATGCAGCAATGAAAATATCAAGGAGAAATAGCAGTTGATTAAACTTAGAAGAAATCAGGAAAAAGGAAATGAAATTAAGCCAGTGTATTCATTTCCAGAATCTCAAAATAAGTCTGGCCTCAATCAGGGAAAATGTAGGTCTATTCTTAAAAATTATTTATAAAAATGGAGATAAAATTTGAGTTGTTCTTGCATTATTGAGAGAGTTACATTAGGAAGCTAAAGAAATAGTAACTAATAAAAATCCAAAACTATTAAAACAGTAAACGAAGGAATGAATGATATGGCTCATTATCATAATTGAAAATTACCTCTGAATTACCTCACAGCAATATAAACCACTACAATGTCTTGATCCAACATGATATATTCCATACATAACCCTTTGAAGAAAAAAGGAAACTGATTTTGTTTAAAATATGGATAAATGTGATGTTAGGCTCAAAAGTGAGTATTTCCAATACTGATATATTAAGATCATTCTCTAGGTTGCTTTCAAAAATTTTTTCAATGTTTTACAATTAAGTGGAACAGTAAAACTGTTACAAGTGTAAGAAAATGTTTAATGTACTATTTTATTTAAAAAATACTATTGTTACAGTGTAAAAGAATTTTTAAAAAATTATATCCCAAGACATCAAAATGAGAAGGCTGATAGCAATAAAAATTTGAAAATAATGAAAATATTAGGAAGAAAAAAAGTACAATATTTAAGAGACATTTAATCCAGTTATGAAATATAATTATTTCAGTGAAATATCAGTAAGAAAAGTCAAAAATGATTATCAAGTTTGAAGTATCTAAGATACTTAGAAACTATCAATTCTTTTCTGTATTTCAATCAAACATTTCTCAAAGAAACCATTTTATAACTCAATATAAATCACAAATGTAATGTTTACATGGGATCCCAGGATTTGATATCATTGCCCTGACCTAGTAAATTCAGTCTAAGTACTGACCATCCAAAAATTTAAAGCAAGTTTCTTTATCATATTGTAACCTTAAAGCAGACACTTCCTATATGTACATAACAAAATGAAACCTTATACAAAGTAATTTTCAAAATAAGCCCTGTACTCCACTCATACCTGTGAAAAATTATATCCAAATTATATTTTGGGGTATATCTAACTCCTCTTCAGATGTCAGCAATAAAAGGAAAGTTGAGGAAGATATTTTCCACTAATTATAGAGTATCTTTTTTGAAAAGTATTCTTTTATTTAGACTGAGGGTTTTAGTTTGTTTTTTTAATTCAATTTTTAATTTTTATTATATTGAAATTTATATACTCTTATTAGTCTTTCAGTGATTTTTCTCAACATTTTATCATGCACCTAATTAACAAAATCTAAAACCAGGCAGAGCCTGTGGCTCAATGAGTGGGGCACTGGCCCCATATACCGAGGGTGGCGGGTTCAAACCCGGCCCCGGCCAAACTGCAACAACAACGACAACAACAACAAAATAGCCAGGCATTGTGGCGGGTGCCTGTAGACCCAGCTACTTGGGAGGCTGAGGTAAGAGAATCACCTAACCCAGGAGTTAGAGGTTGCTGTGAGCTGTGATATGACAGCACTCTACCCAGGGGAATAAATGAAGCTCTGTCTCTAAAACAACAACAACAACAAAAAATCTAAAACCATATAGAGGCAGCCCTTTTTATATGTTGGTTCTGCATGTGTAGATTCAACCAACTGCTGATGGATGATACTTGGAGAAAAAAATTTAACAGAGTTCTAAAAAGCAAAACTTGATTCTGCCGCATGCTGAGGATGCACTGGATCCATGCACATGAAGTGATGTATAGGCATTGCCCTAGGTATTATAAGTAATCTAGTGATGATTTAATGTATATGGAATGATGTGCGTAGGTTACATGCAAACACTTATATCATTTTATACAAAGAACTGAGTATCTGCAGGGGGTTGTGGGGGGATGGTGACGCTGGAACCAATCCCCATAGATGCCAAGGGATAATATTCACCTCTCTCTCCTCCTCATTCATTCTCATCTTAAATGCCATTTTTGTCTAGCATTTTGATTTTGTCCTTTTTAAATTTCTAAAAGTTACCAATTACTAATTTTGCAGTCAATATTAGTTTGAATTTACATATATGTTCACTACTTAATTTGCTCATTCCTCCTTCTAGCATCTCAGAATATTCTTATGTAATAATTTTCCTTTTGAAATATAGCATCTAGAGATTCCTATAATGAAAATCTGTTGGTTGCATACTCTGTTATAGTTTATTTGTAAGTGGTTTAATTCATCCCTATTCTTGAAGATTTTTTGCTTGACAAACAATCCTCATTATTTTCTTCAATGCTTTAAAGATAATATTCTATTGTCTGTTTTATTCCAATGTTGTTGAAAAGCCTGCTATCATTTCCATGTAAATGATCTGTCCTTTATGGTTACTTTTTTTTTCTAATTTATTTTTTTAATGCCAGTGCTGATTATATTGCAAGTTATCAAGGCAGGGTATTGGAAAAAGTTTTCAATTAGCAATAATCAGATAAACCTCACTGGTTCTTTTATTTTAGTTTTGAAGTTTCACTTCTATGTGTTCAGAAATGGATTTCTTTTATTTATCCTTTTTTAGATACACTATAGTCTCCAGGATCTCTAGTTATATGTTTTTTCATCATTTATATAAATTTTAAAGTCAATATCTCTTTGAGATAATGGCCTTTCTCTCCATTCTCTCTTTTCAGGATTCTGAGATAATATACAGTAGAACCTCCATAGTTGACCACCTCCCAACACTGACCATCTCTTTAAGTTGACCTAATTTTCATAGACTGGACATGCATCACATGTATGTATCACTACGTTAGGCCTATTTCCATGTGGTAACCAGTTTGTTACAGTCTCTTTTGGGTGGTCAACTTACATAGGTTGTACTGTACTTTGCACCTTCTTCCTTTATTTTATTTTATTATTATTATTTTGGCCGGGGCTGGTTTGAACCCACCACCTCGGGCATATGGGGCTGGCACCCTACTCCTTTGAGCCACAACCGCCACCCTCTTCCTTTGTTTATGATAAACACTTTGATCATGTATAAAATTTCTTTAATTCCAATTTATGATGCTTTTAAAAAATTTTTCATTTTAATTTTATGTTATAAAATTAATATAATTCAGATTAACATAATTAATACAAAAGAATAGGTTACATTGTTTGTATCTGTTAGGTAAAGTCCAAGTTGTAGTTGAGCCCTTCTTCCAGGAATTAGGCCATATACCCCTACATTAGGTGAGATCTTACCAATGCTTGACCTCCACTGTCTCCTCTCCCTCCCCCGACTTGAATTTAATTGTACTTTTCTCTTGGGTGCAGTTGTTCATTTACTAGTTTTGTATTAGTATTGAGTACACTGGATTCTTGCTTTTCCATTCTTATGATACTTTGCTTAAGAGGATGTTCTCTAAATCCATCCAATCCAAATACAAAAGATGTAAAGTCTCCATTTCTCTTTATGCCTGAATAGTATTCTGTAATATACCTATATCAGAGTTTAGGTTGATGGGTATTTGGGTTGTTTCCACATCTTAGTGATTGTGAACTGAGCTTCATTAAAACTTCTAGTGCAAATGTCTATCGTAAAATAATTTTGTTCTTCTGGGGGGAAGATAGCTAGCAATGGGACTGTAGGATCAAATGAAAGGTCTACTTTTACCTTTTAGGATTCTCCATACTTCTTTCCAAAAAGGCTTTACTTAGTTTGCAATCCCACCAACAGGATGCAAGTGTTCCTTTCCACACGCATACTAGCATCTGTAGCTTTGGGACTTTGTGATGTGGGCTATTCTCATTGGGGTTAGGTGATATCCCAATATGGTTTTGCATTTCTCTGATGATAGGGACCATGAGAATTTTTTCATTGAGTTTGTTGCCACTCATCTGTCTTTTTCAGAGAAGGTTCTATTCATGTCTCTTGCCCAATGATAAATGAGACTGCTTTTTTTCTTGCTGACTATGGTAATTTGGGTTCTCTAGATTCTGGTTATTAGCCCTTTGTCAGATTCATAACATGCAAATATCTTCTCCATTTTTGAAGGTTGTCAATTTGCCTTAATTGTTGTATACTTAGTTGTGCAGAAGGCTTTTAGTTTGATCAGGTTCCATTTATTTATTTTTGTTGTTGCTGTAATTGTCAATGGGATCTTTTTCATAAAATCTTACCACAGGCCGGTATCATCAAGAGTTTTTCCCATACTTTCTTCTAGAGTTTTTACCATTTTGTGTCTTAAGATATAAACCTTTTATCCATCTTGAGTCAATTTTTATAACTGGTGAGAGATCCAGGTCGAGTTTCAATATTTTACATGTGGATAACCAGGTCTCTCAGCACTATTTATAAATAGGGATTCTTTTCCATAGTGTATGCTTTTGTATGCTTTATGAAAGATCAGACAGAGATACGAGGTTGGCTTCATCTCTAAGTTTTCGGTTTTGTTTCATAGATCTATGTCTCTATTTTTGTGCCAGTACCATACTTTTTTGATCACTATAGACTTGTAGTATAACAAATCTGGTAAAATGATGCCTCCAGATTTATTTTTATTTCTAAGAATTGTGTTGGCTATTTGATTTGATTCTGGTTACATATGAATCAAAGAACCATTTTTTCAAGTTCCTCAAAGTATGATGTTAGTGTTTTAATGGGGATCATGTTAAATCCGCAGGTTGCTTTGGGTGGTACAGACATTTTCACAATGTTGATTCTTCCTAGCCATGAGTATGTATGTTCCTCCATTTGTTAATATCTTCTGCTATTTCTTTTCTCAGGGTTTCGTAGTTCTCTCTGCAGAGATCCTTCACATCCTTTGTTAGGTATATTCTCACATATTTAATTTTCTTTGAAGCTACTGTGAAGGATACTGTGCCTTTGATTTGATTTTCAGCTTAACTGTTACCGGCATACATGAAGGCTACTAATTTGTAGACATTGATTTTATATCCTGAGACATTACTGTATTTCTTGATCATTTTCAGGAGTCTCATGGTTGAGTCCCTGGGATTTTCAAACTGTAAGATCATTATTATTAACAAAGAGCAAAAGTTTGAATTCCTCTGTCCCCATTAGGATACCCTTGATATCCTTCTCCTGACTGCATTGGCTAGGTCTTCCAGCACCATGTTGAATTTAGTGGCAATAATGGACATCCTTATCTGGGTCCAGGTCTAAGTAGAAATAGCATCAGTTTTACTCCATTCAGTATGATATTGGCTGTGCATTTGTCTTAGATGACACCTATCAGTTTAGGAAACTCTTATTTATGCCTATTTTCTTAGGTGTTCTTATCAGAAAAGGATGCTGAATTTTGTCAAATGCTTTTCTGCATCTATTAAGAAAATCATACATTCTTTGTTTTTGCTTCTGTTTCTGATGGGAATTACATTTATGGATGTGTATCTTGAACTAGCACACCTGATTGTGATGTATAATTTTAAATTATAATTAAAACTAAAAAATAGCTGTATTATATTTGCTATGATTTTATTGAGAACTTCTGCATCAATATTCATTAATGATACTGGTCTATAGTTTTTTTTTGTTGGCTCCTTTCCTGGTTTGGTATCAGGGTGATTGATATCTGCTTTGCAGAAAGAGTTTAGGATGGTTCTTTTCTTCTCAGTGTTTTGGAATAGGTTCTACAAGACAGGTATGAGCTCTTCTGTGAATGTTTGGTAGAAATCTTATAGAAAACCATCTGGTCCAAGATTTTGTTGTTGTTAGAAGCTTTTTTATTGTTGATATTTATCTGTTAAAGAGTTCTAGTTCTTTCTGGTTAAGTTTAGGGAGGTGACGTGCTTCCAGGCACTGGTCAATTTCCTCCACTTTTTCAAATTTCTGAGCATAGGTTTTTTTTTTGTTTTTTGGTAGAAATCAGCAATGATCTTTTACATCTCTGTGCTGTTTGTTATGTTCCTATTTTCAATTTTGATTGAGGTTATTAGAGATACTATTTTTCTATTTTCTGGCTTTTCTGTTACATTTGGCTTTAAACCAACAAAAGTAAAGAAAGACAAAGATAGAAACTATATACTGGTCAAGGAAACAAAAAAACAAGAAAACATTTCAATCTATGCACCCAATTTAAATGTTCCCAGATACATAAAATTAACTCTACCTAGCCTGAACAATATCTTATCCTGCAACACCATAATAGCCAGGGACTTCAACACCCACTGACAAAACTGGACAGATCCTACACACAAAAACTAAATAAAGAAATGATGGACCTAAATACAACTCTAGAACAAATGGGCTTAACAGACATATACAGAACATTCCATTCCAATAATGCTGAGTATATATTCTTCTCATCAGTTCATGGACTGTACTCCAAAACTACATTTCCTAGGATAGAAATAAAATCTCAAGAAATTTCAAAATCTTAGATATTGTGTCTAATTGTATCTTTTCAGATCATAATGGAATAAAAGTAAAACTCAACTCCAACAAAAATCTTCATCCCCACACAAAGTCATGGAAACTAAATGGCAGCTAGGCTAAATGATAGCTGGGTCAAGGAGATAAAGAAGGAAATCATTAGATTCCTCAAACAAAATGACAATGAAGCCCGGAGATATCAAAATATGTGAATTCATTACATATTTTTAATAGGAAAAAATACACATAATTTTATGCCTTTTGGTACATATCAAGATGTGATTTACCTAGTAATGATATAAATGGAATTAAAAGATATCTAAAATTTACTGCTTTTAAATTCTTAAATATTACTAAAAGTGTATATTTAAAAAAAATTCTTGCTGTTATCAGGTTTGTGTACATTATTATCATTTTATTATTATTATTTTTTTAAGAGATAGAACCTCACTTTATCACCCTCAGTAGAGTGCCATGGCCTCACAGCTCACAGCAATCTCCAACTTCTGGGCTTAGGCGATTCTCTTGCCTTAGTCTCCAGAGTACTGTGTTTTCCCCAAAATAAGACCTACCCCCCAAATAAGCCCTAGCAAGATTCCTATGCATTTGTTAAATATAAACCCTACCCCGATAATAAGACCTAGTGATGCATTTCGGTGTGCAGTGGTAAGGAAGACTGGAATACCTTTTATCTGCCATAGCTCCTTTCTCTGAGCCATTTGGACTTGCACAGGTCGCAGGTAGTTACCTGGTCGCAGGCTTCCTATGGCACATGTGCAAATGGCTAGGGGAAAGGAGTTCATGAATCACTAGCACCAGCCCCAGCAACAAGGTTGGCTCCCCCGTCAGGTTCCAGAAGATGACTTAACTGTATTTGAATAAATATAGATTGTTGTATTATACTTAATAAAAAATAAGACATCCCTTGAAAATAAGCCCTAGTGTATCTTCCTGAGAAAAGATAAATATAAGACAGTGTCTTATTTTCGGGGAAACATGGTACCTGGGACTACAGGCACCTGCCACAGTGCCTGGCTATTTTCTGTTATAGTTTGGCCAGGGCCAG
Organism: Otolemur garnettii; assembly: GCF_000181295.1. Classification (NCBI taxonomy): domain Eukaryota; kingdom Metazoa; phylum Chordata; class Mammalia; order Primates; family Galagidae; genus Otolemur; species Otolemur garnettii. Next base: position 3,662,051 of record NW_003852510.1, read on the forward strand.
GTTCGAACCTGCCACCCATTGGTATATGGGGCCAGCTCATTGGTATATGAGCCACAGGCGCCACCCAGGTTTGTGTATATTATTCTAATTTTTTTTTTTTTAAGACAGAGTTTCACTATATCACCCTCAGTAGAATGCAATGGTGTCCCAGCTCACAGCAACCTCAAACTCTTGGGCTTAAGCAATTCTCTTACCTCAGCCTCCCAAGTAGCTGGGACTATACATGCCCGCCACAATGCCTGGCTATTTTTTGTTGCAGTTGTCATTGTTGGTTAGCTGGTCCGGGCCAGGTTTGTACCCACCAGCTTTGGTGTCTGTAGCTGGCTATATACCTTCACATGTGTTAAAATATATCCTTTTTGTTATCTTTACTTTGGTAACAAGGTTTTGTTACCTTTATAGATGGAGTGGGATGCTTCCTTCATCCTATGCTAAGATACACAGTTTAAATAATGGAGGAACAGGAATTACCTGTTCTTTAAAGTTTTTTAATTGATCCCACTCACAGTACCCTATTCTTCTTTTTTCCACACTCTTCTCTTTTCCTGAAATTCAGCTAATTAACTTTGTCAGATGACAGATGCTGGGAATTAATGTATTTCTCTACCCTTGATAACATCAAATTAGAGCAATAAGGGATATGACACAAAAAATAATGGCAAATAGGAACAGAACTTGTTTTGGTACCTAATTGCCATGCTTTTAATATTCTCAAGGCTCCAAAGTAGAAACTCAAATCACAGAAAAAAAATACAATGCCAAAATCTGTTTTTCATAAAAGTGATATAGAAAAGTAGAAGCAAATATAAAGCAAGGGAGCTTCTTGATTTTTTTTTCACTTACAAAATTCTCATTTTTGAATCTGCATTAAAACTAACAGGAATACTTACTTGTTTTTTAAGTAATAAACAAGATCAGAACAGGCAAAGCTATATAAAGGACATGAGAAAGAGGAGAGAGCAGAAAGGTGGAGGTGGCATAAAAATTTACCTACTGAGTACAATAAACACTATTCTGGTGATGGCACACCAAAATTTCTGACTCAAGCATTATACATGTACAAGATATCTAAGTAACAAAAATACTTGTACTCCTTTAATTATCTTGAAATAAAAAGAGGAATCCATACTACTTCCAAAGAATTAAAAAACACAGATGTGTTTTACTCTGTTGGTGTTTCAATGACCTTTATTTATTTATTTATTTTTCAAAATCTAAAAGATTTTAAAACAAGGCCGGGCGTGGTGGCTCCCACTATAATCCTAGCACTCTGGGAGGTGGAGGTGGTGGAGGGGGGGGAAGAGGAAAGGTGAAGGGAAGGGCTCTTTGCTAGTCTCTCCATATCTAGAAGATGGTTTTAGATTATAACCATAGGTCTATATGTGCATTTTTAGTAAAGTATCTGTGTTTGTTGTGGACAGAGTTCATTATTTTGCAACATCAAAGCTTTGGAGATGTCCTGAGGTGACAGTGTGTATAAAAAGTAGAACTACTGAATTAGCCATTTTGTCAGTATCTTTTTGTTATAATTGATAGAAAAGATGCATCTTGGACATGGACTTGTTAAACCACCTCTGAGCAGTGTATATCAAGACTTGTTCATTAGGTTGGCAGCAGAGGGGCAGAAGGAAGCATGGAAGGAGAGATGTGTGCAGGTGTGTTCACATGACATTTTGATGGCAGCCACTGATGTATGTGCATCCCTTTTGGCTATATTACAAAAATATAAAGTAATTCAATGGAAACATACCTTCTTGCTAATATTTTAACGGTATACATCTGATAATTATCTTAGAAACATACTTAATGTACTTTTGCTTTATGTTTCATTTTAAAGTGAGCATTAAGGAAATGCAGTAATTTTTTTTTTTTTTGGAATGCAGTATTTTAATCAGAACTCTGCCAGTACTTTAATCTAGAGGCTTGTTGCCATTTCTGTCTTCTATAAAATTTTCATCCCAAGAAAGGCAGGATTACACTCTTTCCTAGCAGATTGAGTTGGTGTAGTGTATTCTTGGTTATCAAAGTACTTATGGAGCTTTGAGATTGTGGATTGGTAAATATTCATGATGTGTGAAAAAGCATGATACATAATGTACAATCTCAATCCTAGAAAATCGGATGTCATGTTTGTACACTCAGGATCTGGAAGGATGTGTCAAACTATAAACTGCTTATGATTGTGGATGAAAAAAAAAAAGACTAGCCTTAGCAAGAGCCAGACCCTATCTCTTAAAATAGCCTGGTGTTGTGGTGGCTGCCTGTAGTTCCAGCTACTCGGGAGGCTGAAGCAAGAGAATCACTTGAGCCCAAATAGTTTGATGTTGCTGTGAGCTATGATGCCATTGCACTCTACCAAGGGTGATAGAACAGGACTTTGTCTCAAAAAAAAAAATTTTTTTTTTCAAAACAAATTAGTATAAAGATTGTCCTTTACTTGATTTTTAAAAGATTATGGAATATGTATTAATTAAAAGCATAAAATTGGGACTTCATAAAAATTAGGGCCAAATATAGATACTTCTAAGATAAAACAGAAACAAAAAAACCAAGTATGAAAATACATTTCTGGTTCGAAATCTGTGGAAGACAGAGCCTGGGGTGTATCAAAGCAATTGGAAGACTTCCTCCAATTATTGTAGGAAGCACTAACTAGACAATGAATAAATACTAACTCAATTTGTATGTATTATAATTTCTATTATGAATATAAATTTTTATAAATAATAAGATATAAATTCATGTAAAAATCTTGCAGAAATAAGTATAATTAAAAATCATTATATTTTTATTGTCAAGAAGTAACAAGTATAAATTACTGTTGGATAAGCATTCACTATTTTTTTTTAAATGTTAGAATTCTTCACCCTTGAAAACACTGATAAGCAGTGCTTTTTTTTTTTGGAGACAGAGTCTCACGTTGTTGCCCTTGGTAGAGTGCTGTAGTGTCACAGCTCACAGCAACCTCAAACTCTTGGGCTTAAGTGACTCTCTTGCCTCAGCCTCCCAAGTAGCTGGGACTACAGGCGCCCACCACAACGCTAGCTATTTTGTTGTTGTTGTTGCAGATGTCATTGTTGTTTAGCTGGCCTGGGCTGGGTTCAAACTCACAAGCCTCGGTGCATGTTGGCCATTGCTGTAACCACTGTGCTATAGGCGCTGAGCCAAGCAGTGCTCTTTTTGTCCAAAAATAATTGTTCTCAATCTTCAAGTCACAAAGAAAAAACTAGACTACTGTCTCAGATAGCAATCAATACATCTTTAAAGTGATGCTCTTACCTGGTGACTTTCTGGAACTTTCTGACTCATTTCTTTATTTTCTTTAAGGATGCATGCATGAATAAAATTAAAATAGATAGTAATCTCCCCAACTAGACATAACAACTGAGCACTTCAAACAATTTCCTTTTTATTCATACAGTTGCCAAGTTGCAGTATTTTAAGTGCCTTTTCATTTCCTCTCTCTCTCTTTTTTTTTTTTTGAGACAGACTCTCAAGCTATTGCCCTGAGTAGAGTGCCGCAGCATCATAGCTCACAGCAACCTCCAACTCCTGGGCTCCAGTGATTCTCCTGCCTCTGCCTCCCAAGTAGTTGGTAGTACAGGCACCCACCATGACGCCCAGCTATTTTTTGGTTGCAGGCGTCATTGTTGTTTGGCAGGCCTGCACTGGATACAAACTTGCCAGCTCAGGTGTATGTGGCTGGCGCCTTAGCTGCTTGAGCCACAGGCTCTGCTTAGCCTTCCTCTCTTAACTCATGTTTTTCAGACAGACATATACACACACACACACCCCTTCTCTCTCTCTCTCCCTTATTTTCCCTCCTGAGCATAAAATCACCTTCATGGTGTGGCTAGTGAAATTCTGAAACAACAGGAAAGGAAGCCTTACTTCCAAAATTGAAATGAAAACAAATGCCTAGTACCATCACCAAGTTCCCTTATGATTCTTCATAAAGATTTTCATCAATTTATTTGCTCTCGTCTAATGGTATCTGTTTTTCCATAAATTTAAACATTAAGGATATATTTGAAAATTATTTGGAATTCAACTTTAATTATTAATATTGAATTCTTATTTTTTTATCATGAGTATTTTATATTTCAGTTGGTAACAAACATAGCCTTTGAAAGCTGGCTCAGAAAACTAATCTGTGCAACTCTTATACAGTTAGTCCAAAGAGCTAATAATTCTATCCAAAGAGAGTCAGATGGCCCTTTCTGCCCTTCCTGCAGTGCTCTCATTTAGGTTCTCAGCATCTTTTATTTGAATTATTCCAATGATCTCCTAATTGGTGTGATAGCTAAGTTTACCCATTAAGTTCAACCCATTCTTTTCTGCTACCAAAGTGGTCTTTCTAAAATGTAAGTCTTACTATTGTGTTCCCTTGTTTGACATGTTTCAATAAATCTCATTTCCTACTAGAAAAAAATCCAAATGGATTTTATACAAAGCAGATATCCTCCATCACCTTACACTACCTATCTTTCTTTCCAGGCTCTCTTGCCTCTTCTCCCTTAAAATACATTCTGCAACCAAACTGACCCTACTGACTGATATATGGTTTCAACCATTGCGCTTTTTAGAGTAGAAAAAAAAATAATAAAATATATACAACAGACTACCATACAGTTATGACAATGACCAATTACATGAAATGATATGAATCAATTTTACAAACACAATGTTGAAAAGAATCCAGATTATATATTATAGTATGATTCTATGTATACAAAGTTCAATAAAGAAAAAGTGTGTACACCTGCTACAAGTTGGAACCCTATTTACACAGTAGTTATTTTTGAGCATTAGGCTGTGACTATAAGGGCTCAAGGAGTTTCTGGGATATTGACAGTGTTCTGGTTTCTTGATCTAGATGTGGGTTATACAGGTATACTCAGTTTCTGAAAAGCCATTAACCTGTAACTATACTACTTGTGTGTTCTGTGTAATTAAAAAATAATAATAAAAAAATCATCTTGGTGCCATTTTTTCTTTGAAAGTTTCCCTAAACTATGTCCCTCAGGCAGACTTCATTTTTGCTAAGACATTATATTTCATTTATTCAATTCTCTCTGATTCCATTAAAAATACAACTTTCTTGTCTGTGAAAATACCTTTCTATCCATTTACCCTCAGCTTCCAGCACAATGCTTGGCAGTTAGTGAATACTCAACAATATTACATGATTAGTGTTTTCCAATCTGTGCATTAAAATTTTGGGACAGAAAATTATTTGTTCTGGGGGATGTCTTATGCATTTCAGGGTGTGTAACAGCATCTCTGGGCTCTACCTACCTAATATTCATAGCAACTTTCCACCTGGAACAACCCAAAATATCATCAGACATTGCCAAACATCCTTTGGGGACTAAAATTGCCCATAATTGAAAACCACTTCTATGTGTTTCTATGGAAAATACAAGTCAAATATTAATTCATTTACCCAAAACTTTAAGTTCTGAAGTGGTTTGCATGTTAGGGGCAAGTATAAAAAAACTAAAAAAACCCCACAGCTTCTCTTAAAGGGAAAGTGAGTACCAAATGTCAGAAAAAGTTTATAAAATGCTTTAAATATCTAGATAATCAAATATAATCCACATTAATTACATGCTAGCATAATGTTTTCTTTAGAATTCCAAAGCAGAAAAGTGAGTTTGCTAAGCAAAATATTTCTGTAAATGAGTTTATGTGTTTGGTATTTAAAAAAATGACTGCTATTAGAAGCTGAATGTATTAAAGACAATAATTAGAAGTTATTTCCATGGCTTAGATCTATGAATAGACCACTAATCATAAATTATTGAGTTTCAATAAATTTCTATGTGTAAAATATTTAACAGTAAGCATTACGTAAGAATAGTCAGATAATAAACTATTGTGCATTAGCTGTGTGTGGGGGGGACTCACAAAGGGTAAAAGTAGTTTATAAGAAAAAATTGTGTTTATATTTTATTTACTTCACACCATTGCTTCAGGATATGTTTTTGAGCTTGATCTATGTTAGAAGATGTTAATGGAATTTTAAAAAGGAGAAAATAAACTGGTTGATGTGTCAAAATGATATGGCTAAAATATAAATCTGACATTGCCAAGATTATTTACTAGTAACCAATTCCATAAACTCTTTGTAATTAGAATCAGTATTTAAAAAAAGGCAGTGGAGCCAAACAAAAACTGAATATGAAGCTTATAAAAGAAACAAAACTGGACAAATATAAGGAAAGTGTTTAATCTCATAATTAATCGATAATGCCAATAATTTTCTACTGGTAAAATTAAATTTAATAATAGACGTGCAATATCAGAAACTGATGGTATACATATAAATTTGTACATATTCTATTAGGGCAATTAGGCAATATGTATAGGGTATTTTGAGATTTTACACTTTTATGTTAGTTACTCTATTTTAAGTAAATATTTCTAAAGTGATCATCAGTAGTATACCTAATAACTGATATAAAGAGAATGTTTGTGGCAGAAAATGAGAAATTACATAAATGTTTAGTGACAGGCAAATTCAATTCCTCATAGCTTATTTATACTCTGTAATGATTAATTCTAATTTTTTGTAGAACAGTTATTAAATGAAGAAAAGCTTACATTATATTAAAGACTGATTAAAAATAAGGGCTCTGGAGTCAATATCACCTAGTTTAAACTCTAGCTTTATTACCTCTGCTTGCTCTGTGATCTAGGTCAATTTATTTAATCATGTAATCTTTCTAGACCTATTTTTCTTATCTGTTAAATGGTGTACTGTATGAATTAAATAAGATATTACATAAAAGTGCTTATCACAACATCTAGCATATAGTAAATGTGTAATACATTTTGTAGCTATGGCAATTAATTGGGGTAATATTTCTAAGAAAATCAATATATAACTCTGTATATATGTGTGTTACAAATTGTGCAATTTAATCAATTGCTCCTAGGCAAATAATTGTGGGTTGGAATTACTGGTGTTTTCATGTACTTCATTTTGCTTTCCTGTATTTTCTAAGTTCTTTTTTGGTAAAAACTATATATTATTTCTTATATTCACAAAGAAATGAGTTATTTTAAAATATCTATTATTAAAAAGATAAACAGAAAAAAAACCCATCATCTTTTCTTTATTCTATATCACCATATGTTTTTCAGTAAAAATCATATCTTTAATACCTATTTCATCATTTTATGCTCCAAATGAACACATATCATATAGAATAGTGTGCTCCTAATATTCTTAACATGAATAAAAACGTATGGATATTTGATGACAGATTTTCTTATTTATAAAAGTAGAACTTTCTACACGTGGTCTTCAGTTTTACATTGTAGTTAACTAACCCTCATAATAAGTAGGCTTATATCCATCTCAGAAAATCTATCTTAATTTTGATAAGAAGGCGTTACAAAAGAAAATAACTTATAAGAGATACATTATTTTCTTTTAGGATCTCTGCTTAATATTTTATAAGGGAATTGCCAAAGAAATTTTGATTCCTCAGCATTTGAAGAATCAAATCTGGGCAGTTTTTATGCTGCTGATATAAATAGAAAACACTCTATGTTGCTTCAGAAATACTAAGGTAAGAAATCTAAAAAGCATTCTAAGACAAATACAAAGTTTGGTGGTGATTTATATTTTATAAACATCTAAGTATCTAACTCGTGACATTTTCAGTTCATGAAATTAAAGATTTCTAAATATAAATAAAGAAACTTCTTATCAATTAATTTCTCAAATAATTTCTCTATCTGAGGCATTTTATGTTCCCTCAGTGATCTGATCTCTTGTTCCATAGGGATGATGAATTAGGTTTTGCCAGGAACATTGAAATATATGGCGATAGCAGAACAAATGGGAGAAATGATAGAAAACATAGAGATGGGTTATCAGTGTCTGTTATTGTTAACATATATATTTAAAACCAAAAAACAGAAACAACCTCCATACAATATTTATGTAAGGAAGCTCCATCTTTAACTACATCCTTTGCAAGGTGTTGAATATATTCTGCTGTCCTTCAGTAGACAAAGGAAAAAAGTAAAAGAAAAATTAGATAACTGTTAGAGAGTTGTTGGCTATAAGGAATCTCCTGATTTCAATGAAAATTTGGACAATTTTCTTGTTACTAAATAAAAAAAAGACTTGGAAGCCTAATAAGGGTAAGATAGAAAAATTGCCTTCTCAGACTAACTTTCACACAAAGGAAACATATTATATAACTCTATTTTCGATTTAGTTTTCCTTGAAACAAAAATATTTCAAAGAGTATAAGAAAAGAAAAAGCATATTTATTATTCATAAAATGATGTTACTCATATTTTATTTTATTCCAGATCTTTAAAATATCTGCATAACCTGGGTTTTGTGCTTTAAAATGTTTTTTCAGAATGAATACAGGTGAAGCAAAATCTTTCAGAATTATTCATTATTGTTAAGAAAACAAGCTAAATCTGGAGGTAATTTCTATTTTAGTGCTTTTCTCTTCACATGAGAACTCTGATCTGCCCATATCTGTGTTATTAAATTACTTTAGTAGAACATCAGGAGAAAGAAGGAAAAATAGTTAACTAAAAGTTATCCTAAGTGTTGCTTTAAAGGAAGTACTGAGCAGTAGAAATGAAAGCTAACTGCTCTAAAGTTTGAAGGCACAGATCAATATGGGGGGACCAAGAAATTCTTACTTCAGATGACTAGTTACTTAAGTCTATAAGAACACTAACGAACATGACCCAAACTTCTGACACCAAGAAATCTAGTGAGTTTTAGTAGATAGTGAGGCTAAATTAAAATCCTAAAGATTTTCAATATTGGTAAAAGTGTTGTACTTCAGGAGGAAAATAAACCTCACTGTGTTTGCAATTACATTAAGAACAACTTTCTGGATACTAATCTGTTATTGAAGGCTTTAAAATGAAAGAGATTCCTATTGGCATTTAAGTTATTGCCAGTATTCGTTAGCCACGATGAGGTTTTAATATAGAAGAAATTCCTATTTCTGAATCACTTATAGTTTAGAAGAGGTGAAAGGGTTTCCTCATATCTAACCACTCTGACTTGAACTTCTTCCTCAGGGAATTAAATGAAAAGAATGATATTTTATGGATGGTAATAGACATGCATTTTTTGTTAAATGTAATTTTCCCATTCCTGGAATGTAAGCTTTTTAAGAGCAAGAACTTGTATCTTTGTGTTATATACTCCTAGCAGACTACATGGTATATAGTGCAGCCTTTCTTAATAGGTTCTGAGAAAATTAATAAATGTAGTGAACTAATTTCTCTCCTGTGCATATAAAATGATACTAGTTTATGTACCACCCTTCCGAGAATTAAAAGATAGTTACTCAAATTATTTTCTGTATTTCATAGTTTAGATTAGGAACTTCAGTTGAGAAAGGGTGAATAAAATATATAAAAGTCCTCTCTCAAATTGAAGAATTAACAAGTGAAAACATACCACCTAATAGATCAAAAGTCTTCCTTCCTAAATCCATTAACTATTCCAGTTTTAAACTCCCTGAAAACAAGGACAAATCTTTTCTAACTTTTGCAATTCTTATGGTACAGAGTTCAATTTAACTCCCACTGTATTTCACCAGTGGATTAACACACACACACATTTACCACATACATGTGCACGCTACCTAAACCATATCCCTAACTTACTGAAAAAATCTCTGAGGGTTGAGCCTAGGAATCTTTTTAGAAAAACCTCTATAAGGCTGGGCATGGTGGCTCATGCCTGTAATCCTAGCACACAGGGAGATCGAGGCAGGTGGATTGCCTGAGTTCAGGAGTTCAAGACCAGCCTTAAGTAAGGGTGTATTTCAAAATAACTAAGAGTAAATTGTAAATATCTTACCACAAAAAATAGGCGATGCTATGTTAATCTGTTTGATTTAAGCATTCCACCTTATGTATCACATATCACACTATACCCCATAAATGTAGACAGTTATGATTTTAACTTAAAACTAACAAAAAAATAGCTGGGCATTGTGGTGGGCACCTGTAGTCCCAGCTACTTGGAGAGGCTGAGGGCTGAGGCAAGGTGATCAGTTGAGCCCAGGAGTTTGAGGTTGCTGACAAAGTGAGACTCTGTTTTGTTTCTATTTTTGAGACAAAGAAAAATCACTATAGGTAGAAGGCTGGGTATTCAAGATGAATTTTAGAACTGAAATGAACTTCTCTTCCCATTGCGGCTTCCTCTAAACATGACCTGGTTCCCTTACCTTAGTCATCATCATTTAAGCCTTGCCTTTCAAATGCTTATGACTGCTCCTCTATAAATGTCCTTATTATTCCACTTCAAAGACACGCCATCATTCTTTCTTAAAGTTGTTATTTTTCTTAAAACCTTCTTCAGAATCATTTTTGCTGGATATGGATCCACAAGCATCCAATATCTGAATTATTTTAAATTCATTCTCCTTTTTATTCATAAAATACAGGGTTGTCTACATTTAACATTTAGCTTTCTCTATCTTTTCCGGCTCCTAATACAACTTATGTATCTTTCATGACAATAATGTAGTTTCCCTGATCTTTGTTCCTAAAATAGACAAAAATATTAAAGTCTACTGAATCCACTTGTAGTTATAAAACCAAAAGAAAAATAGATTGTTTGCCAACCAATTTTCATAGCAATATTATTCACAATAGCTATAAGGCAGAAACAACCCAAGTCTCCACAGAGGAACTGATAAATTATGGTATATACATATAATGGAATATTAGTCCTTAAAAGGAATGAAATTCTGATACATGCTACAGAATGTAGAGATTTTGTTTAACAGATATAGAGTTTCTATTTGGGATGATAAAAAGTTCTGGAAACAGATAGTGGTGATGGTTGCATACAACTGTGAATGTAATAATACCAGCGAATTGTAAACTTAAAATTGATTAAAATGGTAATTTTTGTGTTATTTATATTTTACAACAAAAAACTATTGACATAATTTTCTTAATTTTCCTTGAGCAGCATTTTTTAACTTAATTTTATCTCTATTATTAAAACAAAAAATAAAAACATTAAAAAATCTCTGCCTATACTTTTTTCAATAATCCCTAAATTTATCAATCTCTTTAGAGTTTTCCTTTTCCTTCTTATTTTCTGTAAAAATGAAATAAAATTTAATATGGGTACAGCATTTTCCACACTGTAAGCACAATGATGTGCACACACAGAGAACACTTCGAATCTATAAATCCACAAATGCATGCACACATACACCCCCCACTTTACATCTCCTCTTAGCCTCTTGCAAATCTCACGAAAATTTGTCTCTGCTTCTTGTGTTTGATTTTTCATGTACATATAAGTGAATAAGACTACAAGCTTTATATTACAAGTTATTTTTAGATGTCACATACGTTGCAAATACAATTAAGGGGAAAATATCAATTTAAAAAGGTTATCCAACATACAAGATAGCTTAGAAGGATGGAATAATAAACACATAAAAAGAACTGCTAAATAACTGATATTACATAAACATGAGAGGCTGAGAAATGACATTCTCAAAAGAAAAAATGAGCAGAGTATAAAATTGCTTTAATCTGAACTACAAAGAACTATAAGATAATTAAATGTATTTTTTTAGATGATACTTTTAGAGTTTCAAAAATTCTTCTTGTCATACTAAAAAAAACAGGAGTAATTTATTCTCATAAAACCCTTAAAAAGATTAGGGAAAATTAATCAAGTAAAATATTTAGTATATGGAAAATTACTGAAAGATCTCATGTATCAGGAATAATTACATCTGATACATGATATGAAAAGATAACTAAAGCAAAGATGATTGAGAAAAGAATGTAATTCCTAAATAAAGAGAAGAATGTGGAGTTGTATAAAAAAGCAGAAAGGACATGTGGTTGTGGGTTTAAGTCAGTTTAGGAGCAAACTGGGCTGGGCTATTAAATAACAAAGCATTTTCCTATTTCTAAGATATATTTGGACAATATGTAGGCAAAAGTTTTCTTGGAAATAAAATCTGATCAGGGTTACAAGACAACAGAGGAACAATGCCTGATTTATTAGATGCAGAGAATATATAGGAGGCAACACGGGCCAATCAGCAAGTTGCAAGTAGGAGATGAATGCAATGTCTTAAGTAAATTAATGGGACAGCCACAGGCAGCAAATAGAGGAGGCAAGAGTTGAGCAAATTCATTCAGCTGTGCAACTTGGTAGCACCAGGCAAGTGGAGAGACAGCAGAAGTGCTGAACAATCTGCATCTACTTACAATATTACAAGCATAGATAGGGCAGGGCAAGATCAGGCAGGCAGATGGAGTAACACTTTGGTAGGCCATTCTCTAGGGAAATGGTAGGAGAGTGGATAGACAATGCTGGGCAGTCTAAAATGCTAAAACAGCAGATGGATACGGCCAGGCCATTTGCTAATGGACAAAGCACCAGTGAGTAAAGAATGCAAATCATTCAGCAGGTGAGTGAAGTGAGGCAAAAAGTAGAGACAATAACCAAAGGCAATAGCAGGAAAACAGGAAAGTAGAGAAACAATGACAGATCATCAGAAGCAGTTGGGCAGGGCAGTGATAAGCTGTCAGCCGAGGAACAAAACACCATTCAGGAAAAGATGAGACTGAGAGGGAAACAGTCCCCTGAATTGGGTGTCTTCCATCTAGGAAACAGTAATCAATAAATTGCATATGAGAATCCACGAGAGAACAGCACACAAATGGAAACAGCAGATGGATCTGAACTCTACTGCTCAGGGATACAGAATGACCCTAGAACACAGATACATAACAATCCACAAGAAAACTAAACAGATGGGAAAAATGGGTCCAAGCATTTTTTATGATGATTTAAAAAAAAAAAAAAAAACCAAAACACTAAAAATTATTAATCTGGAAATGATTGGCTGGGATTGAAGTCTTCGCTTACCCCTTTCTGGAGCCCACAAAATGGGAATGGTGGGAATTTCTGCAGCAGAAAAACAGAAGAGAAAAGGGATTTCTGACTCCCAGTTTGAGGAAAGCAGGTCAAATTTAGGGCTGTATGAACTGGTTCAGAGAAGTAAGAACCAGCCTGAACCTTCTCCATTCCTCAGAATCAAACCATTTCTGAGATCTGGAAAAGGTTTAGTTAAGCCCTTACCCCATCATTTCCCACAACCTCCCCATTCACACTTACCTCCAGTGCAAACAGATTCCAGCAAGGAGGTACTTGGAAAAATTCACTCCCATGTTTACACCATGGCAAAATTTGAGGATGGTCAACTAATGGTACTTTCTGTGTAGGTCAGGTTTTTGATTCAGTGGGATTTCTTCCACTCTTTGTGAGTAAGCAGAGGGAATAGATTACTAGAAACTTCCTACCTCTTTGAATGAGCATGAGAAAGGAATCAGGGGTAGTGATACCAATAAATAAATAGTAATACTAGTAAGTATCTTGGTGACCTAATTAATTGTCATTGCTTTTATTAATAATTCCATTATATTTTGAGGATTCTAAAAAATATTTCTAGACCATATTTTTCCATATTGTTCCTGTTAAGTCCAGATGTGTATATCTAACTACAATTCAACATTTCCACTTGAATATTTATTTTTTATTTATTTTTGCAGTTTTTGGCCAGGGCTGGGTTTGAACCCGTCATCTATGGCATTTGGGGCTGGCACCCTACTCCTTTGAGCCACAGGTGCCACCCTCCACTTGAATATTTAAAAGGCAACTCAAGTTTCTATGACCAAAGTAAATTTACTGATCTTTCTCCTCAAACCTACTCTTCCCACAGTCTTTTCCATTTAAGTAAATGGCAACTTCATCCTTCCAACTGCCCAAGTCCAATCCTAGGTCTTACCTGACGTCTCTATCTCTGTACAAAATATATCAATAATCTACTTCTCATTACTTACACCCCTATCATTGGTCTAAGGCACTATCCTTTTTAACCTGGATTATTCTAGTAGTCTCCTCATTGCTTTGCCGATTAAAATATAAGTAAGATTATGTCATCCCTCTGTTCCATTACACTAAGGTAATATGGGTTTTACATAATCCATGACTTCCTCCCTCCCTTCAGGTCTTTGCTCAAATGTCACCTTATCAATGAGGTATTCCTAGATAGATGGCTCTATTTAAACTTAGAACCCATTTTCCTGCCTAAACTATCTTCTTTCCCTGGTTTATTTTTATCCATGGAACTTATCATCTTCAATACTATACATTTTACTTGTTTCTTATATTTATGTCTTACCTCTAAAATGTAAATTTTATAAAGGTAGAGACTTTTGACCTCTTTGTTCATTGCTATAACCCAACATCTTTAAGAGTGCCTGGCATATATACAGAGGCTTTTGAAATATATTTGAGTCTATCAAGCATTCATTTCTTACAGGCCTTCTCCTTCCTAAATCTCAAATTTTCAGAATGTTCTTCTGAAAATTCACATGCTATGGGCTTATGGATTAACAGAGAAGTTGCTAGTATTCTATTGGATACGAAGTTTTTTTTTTTTTTTTAAACACAGTCTTATTTTGTCACCCTTGATAAGAGTGCCATGGCATCACAGTTCACAGTAACATTAAACTCTGGGGCTCAAGTGAGTCTCTTGCCTCAGCCTCCCAACTAGCTGGGACTATAGGCACCTACCACAATGCCAGGCTATTTTAGAGACAGGGTCTCGCTCTGGCTCAGGCTGGTCTTGAACCTATGAGCTCAGGCAATCTACCTACCTCAGCCTTCCAAAGTGTTAGGATTTACAGGCATGAGCCATTGTGCCTGGCCTGGATAAGAATGTTCTAAAATAGGGGGTTGATAGACTTCAGTCCACAAGCCATATTCTGCCTACTGCCTGTTTTTTATATGGCCTGCAATCTAAAAATAATCTTTATATTGTTAAATGATTCAAAAATATCAAAAGAATAACATTTCCTGCCACATGAAAAGTTATATGAAATCCAAAGTCTATAATAGTTTTTTACTGGAACACAGCCAGCCTCATTCATTTGTATCATCTAGGTATCTTTATGCTACTGGTCTGGTAGAGTTGGATAGTTGTGAAAGAAACCACATGGCCTATGAAGTTTAAGGCCATCTTAAGGCAGAAGTACATTATAAGTAATGAAAATGGCAAAATGGGAATGAACAAAAAAGAAAATAGGGCCCATAAATAGAACTCACATTAAAGTATCATGTAATTAACAAAACTTCTAAATACATACTGTTTAATAATAGTGGAAAATTAGCATGACGTGAATCTCTTTTGCACCTCATCATCTGGGTTATTACCAAATGACCTCATTATAATGAGGTTGCATGTATAATGTTATTCTCAATCACAGAAAGTGAGAGACACATTACACGACTCCACTATACTGACACACTATTCAAAACTAACAATTATTTTCTCATTCATTAGAAAGTAGTTTAAAAATTTACAAAACCCCATTTAAAATCACCTAATTAAAACTGACCTATCTTTTCCTTCCATAAAGTCTCAGACTGAGAATTATTCCATGCAAGGTTATTCTATTATTTGCTGTAATTGAACTTACAAAAGGGATGAAGAAGCCAAAGAGAAGATATTTCCCAATGACATCCATCACTATAATGCTATCTTCACTCTTCATAGAGGTGTATGATTTATTTCCTCATCTATCAATTAGCCCTGCCAGCATGATCAACTGCTTCTTCCGTATTGTTGCCTTTGGTCTGTGGTCACACTCTCAATGAAACTGACAACAGTTCATCTTCAAACTCCATACTTCTAAGAGTTTTACTGCTTCCTGCTTCACAGCATCTTTAGAAGGAACTTTGATCCTTTCAGCTAATTCTCATTCATCTATCTACTATATATTTTTGAGATGTATGCCATTAGTGATTATCTAAAATGGTTACTACCTCCATTGGACATTTGTCCTCTATTCTTTCATAGCAGCTAGTGTCTTTATAAGTTCCAATATATAAAATAATACTGGTAAAATATTAGAATCATTCCAAATTGGTTTGTCATGTGGACAAACCATTGTCACTCCCTACCACATTCCTCTTACAGTAGGTAGTTGACAAAGTTACAAACATTCTGCTTTTGAAGAATATAGTGATATTATTCAGAGAAGTTCTTAGTACATGACAGATACAAACTCCTTTATATATTTTGTGTGAAAAGCAACATTAAGTCCATTTCATAACTGGATATGTAACATAAATACAGAGAAATTAGTATTCTTGATTACTGAAGACAGTACTGTCTGAAAACAGTGATGAAGAAAGGAATATGCTGCAATCTTCATTCCTGAGACTATGTCTCTGAATACGTCTGCTTTTAGCATTTTACATTTGCAAAATATTTAATGATATTTTGTTATCAACGTCTTAGCAAATATTTTACAAAAACAAAATATTCTGGTATGCCAGCCTCTGCTCTTTTTACAAGAGTAGTCTGCTAAGAAATGAGTTAGAAAGGTGATTTCAATATTTAATAAATCTGATAAATTCAAGGTATAAGCATTTAGTATGTCCTCCATGATGTTTCTCTTTCCTTTTCTTTAACTATTCATTGTGTACTTTAGGTTCAATCTTGTTTGATTGTTTTTTTCCCAGAAAAAATTCTTTTAATATTTATTCAACCATTATCTACTTACTTTTTAACCTTAAAACATATTCTCTATACAGATATATATGTATATATGACATTAGTAAATATTTATGCAGCAAGTAGTTTTTAGTATCATACTACTTTCGGTAACATATCTATCTATCCAATGAGGTAAGTACTCACACTATCTTCACTTTACCTATAAGAAAACTGAATTACAGAAAGTTAAAGTAATTTGTGAGACGTAATGTTCTAGTAAAAGGTGGATCTGAGATTCTAACCCAAACTGTCTGTGTTTTTAGCCAGTATGTCATGCTGTTCCATTAATAATTTTATGGGAAACACTATTTTTTTAGTTAGAACTCTAGTTAGAAGCAGAGCATACTATAATTTTGATCTGTACTTATTTGTATATTTATTCAACATATGATATCTCTTCTCCATAAAAGCTGGAAACATATTCTGGTGCAGAGTAGGCATGTAATTAGGACATATATTTATAGGAAACTGAAGATGTAATTTTATTTGTGGGTTCTTCAGATATGAAATTTTTGATTTTGCTTCATTCTCAAAATTCTAACCTTGAGGAACAATACATTTTCCCCCATTTATTCTTTAACTTTAACTTTTTGTTTTATTTTTTTATGAGACAAAAGTCTCACTAGGTCACTCTGGGTAGAGTGCCATGGTGTCACAGCTCACAGCAATCTCAAACTCTTGGGCTTAAGTGATTCTCTTGCCTCAGCCTCCCAAGGAACTGGGCCCAGAGGCACCTGCCATAACACCTGGCTATTTTTTTGTTGCAGTTATCATTGTTGCTTTAGCTGGCCTGGGCTGGATTCGAACCTGCCAGCTCTGGTGTATATTGCTGGCGCCTGAGCTGCTGAGCTATAGGTGCTGAGCCTTAACTTTTTATTTTTAATTATATGGATATCTATAGTTATACAAATTTATAGGGTACATGTGATATTTTGATATAAGCATGTATAATGATCAAATCAGGGTTAACTGGGATATCCATCACCTCAAGCATTTATCAATTACCTTGGTTAGGAACATTCCAGTTCCACTATTTAGTTATCTCCCTCTTCAGTGTTGCTGTGTGTAACAGGAACCTTTCAACCTAATAGTGTTAAATGCAAAGTTACTTACTGCTCTAATTAATCTAAATGGTCTAATTTTGTACCTGCAATTTTACATTGGCATCATTTTACTATGGAGCTTTTCTTCTTAATTAATAAGTAAAATAAAATGTCTTGGGAAAGCCTAGAGGTTAAAAAAAATGTAAAATTAATACAAAAGTAAGGGGATTTAAGGCAAAAACGTAATATTTCTCTTCACCCATCAGACTATCATGCAAAATTTTGTGAATTGGCAAGGGCAGAATTAGGACCAAAGGGTAAAAACTGTAACATGGCATTTGAAACAGTAGAATTGTCCAAGTAATGAACACTCAGATAAAAGTAACAATTGGCATGTTTAGGCAAAGACTGGGAATGAAGAAAAGAACATGCTAGGCTAGGGGTTTGAATATTAAGATTTGTAATTTTATATAAAATCCTAAGCTTACTAGAGATACAGCACTGGCAAAATCTATGATAACATATTCCTTGATTGCCTTGATTCTAAGGGAAGTATTGACTGAAAAAGCTGCAAACAACCTATCACCAAAATTGGAACCTGGTACCTCTCAGCAGGTATTCACACACAGTTAATGGTATGGATAGTCACATGATTTTATTGTCTATATTAACTGACAGTAGATTTATGACTTCTTGTTTTCAAGGAATCTGAATGAGTTACTCTTTCTCATTTCTATATTTGGATTCTCTAGTTGTTTAAGAAAAAATAAAACAACGTAGGTACAATTTATCCACACTTCTATGTAGAGTGAATCCCCTGCTCTATCCAGAAAGGTTTAAAGTTTATATTTCTATGTACCTTGATCATACATTTTCTTTCCTTCCGTCCATCAGTAATGTCTTCCTCTATACTAACCTGAATCCTATTATTCTGTCAATTTTAGCTTAAATTCTATTTACATAAAAATTTCACTAAATACTCTGCTCTCTCTTAGTCTTTCCCTTTGAAGAAATCTTCTGGCCTCAATTGGCTGAACACTTCTGATCCTAGGTTTATACTGTTTTGATTTGTCATAAGATTATTTTGGAGGTTACTGTGTTATGAAGTCTAACATTCTTCATAAATATTTGTTGAACTTAACAAAAGCAAAGAATGTTGTTTTTAGCAAACTGGAAAGCTCTAAGTGTGTCTACACTCTGAAAAATCTACTGCTTATCCATAGATGATATAAAATTAATTATAAAACCCTATAAGGTAGGCTATAACTGAAAAGCTATCCTCACATGTCTGAGCTGTTCCAAGCCAAATTCCAAGAATTTTAAACTACAAAGAAATTAGAGATCTAAAACATAATTAATAGGCTCAGTTGTGATGAATAAGTTTCTAACTATATATCCAGCAACTTGTAGAGGTAGGCTATCAGGAGCTACTTAATCCAAGTGAACTTATTATCCACATTCTTCACAGTATATGGATAATACAAATACTTTTTAAAAATTTAATTAAATTAATTAATTTATTTTGAGACAGACTCTCACTTTGTCACCCTCAGTAGAGTGCTGGGGCATCACAGCTCACAGCAATCTTGAACTCTTGGGCTTAAGTGATTCTCTTGCCTCAGCCTCTCAGTAGCTGAGACTACAGGTGCCCATCACAACACAGGGCTATTTTTAGAGAGGAGGTCTCGCTCTGGCTCAGGCTGGTCTCAAATTCCTAAGCTCAGGTGATACATCCATCTTGGCCTCCCAGAGTGCTAGGATTACAGGATGCCCAGCTGGATAATACAAATTCTTACTGCTATTTCTTTGTTCCATGCCTTAAAATAGCAATAGGGAAATGTTCACCTACATCTTTATTTTACATATATATCCATTAGGTATGTTCGTAGATAAAAGCAGCTAACAGAAATACAATGGTTAATAGCAGATGTATTTGGGGCTCCAATATCAATCAGAAATGAGAGGTAGTATTATTGATTAAATGAAGAAGAAAAAACTAGGATAAAAATGAACATTTATCAAGCATCTACAAACATTACAGGCATTATGCAAGATACTTTTATATGTATTATTGTTACTTACTAGCTTGGATAATCTTGGGCAAGTCAATTAGTCAATATGTGTCTCAGTTTCTCCATCTTTATCATGGACATGATAATAATATCTCCTTCATATGGCTGTGTTGAAGAATGAATTAACATATACTCAAAACAGCTCCTGACAGTAAATGCTACATGTAAACTTAAGTTTTTATTATTGGCTATTCCTTATTATCTTAATTATTAGAAACAGTAACTTGAGAGCTAGCTACTAATTAATTTGCAGATGAGAAAACTGAGGTTTGAATAGGTTAGTTTGTCTTAAATAGCTAATATTCAAATTCAGGTCTGACTCTATAGTATAAGCTTTTTCCATCATCCTAGATCCCATGCCAATATAGGAATCCATGTTTAGACAAAAATATGATGTGGGAACATATTTCCTATGTCTAGAGCTACTTCATAAACATTATAGGGAAAACTCCTTAAAATGACATCAAATATCACCATCAAATCTGACTACAGATGAATGGTACATTTTACTAAATTTAGTTTAATTATTTCAAGTTTAAGTGGTTCCAGTATTCTGCTTTGCAAGCAATTTCATATTGTAGAATTATTCTATTTACAAACAATAATTTTTAATATATTCAATATCCTAATGCAATATAATTATTTTTACCTTTACTCAAAGCAATACTAGAACTATAAAGGAAATATTCATGGATAATACTCTATAAATATTCTAGAATACTAGTTCACTGACATTTTTGCCAATAACCTAATAAGTGTTTGTTAGAGAATATTGATATTCAGTATACAACAACTAGATAATTTAAATGACCTTCAAAGGTGATCAAATTTTCTTTCAAAAACAAACTATTAAACATGGTATTTCTGCTAATGCTTCAGTTATAAGAGTTTACTGATTGTGAAAATGCCCAATGTTAACTTTTAGGTGAAGTGATTAGGTGTTAATAAATTCTTACTTTCACAAGAGTAATAAATTGAGAATTATTAACATGTAGTTAGTAATTCAGGTCAATCTTGTCTTCTGCCCAGTAAGAATAAAAGTAGTCTTCTTTTTGAAGCATTATATGAAAGAAAAATGGTTAATAATTATACAAAGAAATATTTACCTTATGCACATATCTGAAATTATGAAGTTCATGAATACCAACAAATTGATTACAAAACATATTTTTATAATGTAACTTTTTCTATATGTATAATAGAAAATTGACATTTTCATTAAAAAAAATTCCTAATAACTAAGTGGGAAATATATGTAGAAAGGCTTACATAGTATCTATCCTAATTAAATCTAAAGTAGATTATAAATAGAATATTCCCTCTGGAATTCATAGCCTCTTCCTAGACCAGGTTTCCTTTGTAGCAGGTTTTTAGTATTTGTCCCTTTTCAGTGTTGGTCATTTTGTCCGGTGCCTCTGCACCATTATAATGAAGGCCTTTTAAATGAGTATGCTTTATACCAAATTTACAGTTTCCTGAAAATTTTGCTATTCCTTCTTTTGTTCATTATTTCATAATGACCAATTACATTAGCATACTTCTTTTAGGAGACACTGCTAAGAACACCAGATAAAAAATTTTTACAAGTAAGATTTTTCTTACTTATCGGGAACCAGCTTCAACTACACTATGGGTTCCCTTCCAGTGGCTTGGTAGGATAAGAGGATGAAGAAAATTAAAACACAAGAAGAGACAAAGGATAGTTTTAAAAGTAGCTGGGGTTGGGAGGCTGCAGCCCTTCATGAGGATTTCAGCATGCAGCCCCCAAATCCAGGCTAGCTCCTTATTTATTTCATACACTAGAGTTTCAATCATAAATCTCATGAAGACAAGGCAACAATCCCATCATACTTTTTGCTGCACGTGCATTTTTCTAACTAAACTATTTCTTTAATAATACAATTAACTGCATTAATTGTATGAATTTACTCGTTACTTTTACTGCTTTAAGGTATTTATGATCTTTAACAGAAACAGAGAATGGATAAGTCCCAGCAGGACCTCAGAAACACCACAATTAAACCAGCACACAAATCATAGAAGTAACAATAGTTAAGAAGCTTGTTGTTCAGATAGACAGACACTTCTGGTCATACCAAGGTGACACAAGCAAAGATTTATTTTATTTGCTTGATTTTATTTATTTTATTTATTTGCTCCTTATCTGCTCTGGAGCAAATTTTGTTTTGTTTTTTTTCTTTTTTTAACAAAGTTTAAACATTCTGCATATCTAACTTAACAAACATACTCCCTCTCGCAGAGGGAGTGCCCATCTGGGCAATTTTTGACTGCTTAGAGACCTGGAGTTGCTCTGGGGCAGGGGTAAAAATTCCAGCAAGCTGCTTCTTAAATATTAAAATACAGGGCCTCTAGCGTACATCACTCTAGGCTCAGGGTTATTCTGAATTCACTTCTGTTTCTATTTTCCTTTGCCCATCCTCTGCAATCATTTTCATAATTCAATTCCTAGTCTACTTATAACTAATACTGAGTATTGGTTTTATGCTTACAAAATCATGATTACTAGTGATGCAAGCACATGAAGATGAGATCCTTCCCTTAAGTATTCTGGCATATACCCTACACTTACTATAAAACAACTTCATTTCATTGTTTTAGAAGTTCAAAATTTTATATATTAATAAGGCCAGGCATGGTGGCTCACACCTGTAATTGTAGACTTTGGGAGGCTGAGGCAGGTGGATCACCTGAGTTCAGGAGTTCCAAACCAGGGTGAGCAAGAGAGAGACCCCATCTCTAAAAAAAATAGCTGGGCGTTGTGGCAGAAGCCTGTCTCTATTGAGACAATGGGGCAATATACTTCAATATGGCAGAAAAGTATTTTTTCTTTGCTCTATCTAAAAATTACAAAATTTAAGAAAGGAAACCTAATGCCATTTCAGATTGCTAAAGAACAAAAGGCAAAAGTCCAAAAGAAAAATGTGAGTGAAGATGACTTACTGACATCATATAGGCCATCAGTGGACAAACTTTTTCTGTAAGGGGTCAGATAGCAAATATTTCAAGCTTTACAGTCTAAACAGTCTTGGTTACAACTACTCAACTCTGGTTACAGCCATTGGCAATACCTAAATCAGTGTGGCTCTGTTCTAATAGAACTTCATTTATAGACACTAAAATTCAAATTTCAAATGATTATCACATGTCACAAAATATTATACTCCTTGTGTTTTAAAATGTAAAATCTATTCTTAGCTCACTGGATATTCAAATAACAGGCTGGATTTGGCTTGTAAACGTCAGTTTGTCTTCTCTCTGATAGTCTTCCTTATTATTTAACTCCAGTATTGAACATAGCATTGGACAGATATTGAGGACTGAAAACAAAGAGCCTGATGAATGAATGAGTAGATGAAATAGATATAAGTGTTCACTAGGCTTTAACTGCTTAATTTCTGATCAAAATAATATATTAAGTATAAAACCCTTAATTTTGATATAGCCTAGTACTCTAAAAAAGTTCTGAAAGATACGGTCTACCTGATAAAAATGTTGAACAGTTTTTTTTTAATTTACTGGATTTCATTTCACTTGTGTACATATTTATAAATAGACTTAGACTTTTTAAGAATAATAAAGGAGCCTTTAAGTAATAACACCTTATTTGGACTTTTAAGTGGTAGTGGGACATAAAAAGGTAACAATTTGTATAGGAATGAGTTCTTATATTCTATTCAATTTTATAATTACTACTATTATAGTATTCTTACTAGTGCCAATAAATTATGCGACATTCATCAGATAAAAAATACACAATATATTCATAAAAATAAAGCTAAAAAATAAAAAAGCTTTTCATATCAAAACAAAATTTTTAAATAAAACTTGAGAAGTGTGAATTATTATACTATTATATGGAAGCTTTGATAGCATCTCATGTTTAGAGGCAGGGAGAAAGCTGGCAGACACACAGTTATCAGACAAAGTATATTCTATGATACAGGGTTAAAAATATAAATAAATTCATACTTTAGGACAAATAATTCTGATAGCCCTATTCATATGAAATAATTAAACACCATAAATTTTGCTAAACTTGCTATCCCACTCTCCTTTTTAATAGATGTGGGAAGAAATCTAAGCTGATTAACTTTTCAGTTTCTTAAGTGCTCGTGCCCACTGACAGTAACCTTGGATTGTTTTATGTCATTCATTCTATTTAGCATTACCCTGCATTTTTTTGAAATAATAAACACAAACATACAATGTCCTTTGTGTTTGCAGAACTTATTAATGACAGTATTAACTTTGAAATACTAGGGAGAAGTTTTACATTATTTTACATTTATCAAATTAATATTTTCACTTTATATCAATAACTTCGGACCCCATTTAAAATTATTTCCTATCCCAAGTTATATACAAGTAAACATGTCCAGAAACAATTTCTTCTCTTATAAGGCACAACTATCAATTGGTGATAAATAATATAATTCAGGCCCAGAATTGTATCTCTTAATTACTATCTGACATGCCCGTATTACATTTTATCTATTATAAGAATTGTAAATTTAGGGTAAAGAAGAAAGTAAAATTAGTAGAATTATTTTTAGGTGGTTCTATGTTACTTTTATGGTTATTTCTTTTTTTTAAAGACTGGAGAGTTCTATAGACCTATGCAATAGACAATTCAGATACTATATATATGTATGTATATGTATATATATTTTATCAGGTGAGTCTATTAAAAATCAGGTTATTTATAATCACGTAAATTGCCTCTTTAAAAACATATTGGGGAAAACATTTATATGTATTTTAAACTCATTAAAAAAATAATAACAACAAAAAAACCCTTTCATACAACTTCCCCATGTAGTTACTCTATGGTATCTCTTTAAAACCCCTCATCTTTTTTGAAGAATTAAAATCTGCATTCCTGCCCAAAGCCAGTAATAAGAGAGGCAAAAGAGTGCTGTTTGTACTGTTCTTGGTTTTCTAGAATCGTTAACCACAGGAGATGGTACACAGAATTATCTGAGCAGAAATCATGAATTCATTTTCACAGGAGAGGTTATAGTTAAAATAGCAACATTCCCAAGCTGAAAATCCCCTTTAAAAACCCTGTTTTTCTGCTTTACAAAATGATGGTTCTTTGAGACAAGAGCCTGCAAGCAAATTAATAAATTTCTCACTCCTTTTCCTCAAACCACTTGTACTCATTCTGTTTCGCTTTGAGACAAGTACCAACCTTTCAGTAACAGAATTTGGTGTCTCTGAGTGTGTTCATCTGTGCCCCAATGAAATGGCACCCTGCAACTCTTGCCATGGCTGGAAAAGGCAAATAACAAAAACCACAAAGTCTCCCTCTCCCATATTAGATGCAACTTCTCCCAATGTAAACCTCTCTGAGGAAAAGGAAATGCATTTGAGAAGAGTCACAACACCTTGGCCATTTTGGTAGAGTGTGTACACCAACACCCTTGATTTCACCCATTTGGGGAACATTTTTGAACCTTCTAGCCCTGTGGCAGCACATGTGGTTGTGGCACCACTTTGGGAAGCAAGTTACAGCTCAGTGGAAATAGGTAAGCTGAGGAATTCATTCCCTTTTGGATTAAGAGATGATGGTTTTTGTTTGAGATTGTGGTTCTCCTTTGTACTGTTCTTGTTTGGTAAGCCTTGGCATTTGAGATTGTTTATGTTAGGAATTCACTGTATTTATTAATTTCTCTTTGTTGCTGGTTTTGAGTTTTATTTCAACATGGGAGGCTTCACTTCTATTCCATCTGAAAGTCCCTTGGGGGAGAATCTTGGCTGAACAGTCAACTTATAGCTATAAATTTATATCTAAAAAGAGAATGATGTTTTGTTATACTATTGCTTGGCCAATGTACATGCTGGATTGTGAGGAGATGGGGCTACTGAATGGAACATGCGTGTACTATCTCACACACTGGAATTATTTTGCTAAAGGTCAGGTAAATGGGGTGCGATCTTGTATGTACAATCTTTCATACAAATGCTAATTAAAAGGCTAAAAGACCTGGAACAAAGTTAATAGTAAGGATAAACAGACCTTGAATGATAAAAATAGGGAGGAATTAACTAGGATGGATCTCATGAACCTGCTCCCCCACCAACAGTTTCCCATCTTCTGGGGAAGGCACTATGGGTTTACCCATGCTTGAGCTTGCACTGCTGAGGCCCCCTTGTCCCATCTGCTGTGGCCCCTAATGAGGTGGTCTTGGGGTACACAAACAGGAGCAGCTTTACCCAGCCAAAGCCCCAGGTCCAAACTATAGTGAAAGGAAGCCCTCATGGAGCCAAGCCCACACTGCCACCACTATCTTGGCACTGTAAGGAGTGGCTGGGGAGGCCTCAACTGGAGCTAATTCTTTACTCCCACACCCACTAAGTTATGAGTCAGGTATGGGAATAGAACCTCCTTCCGAGACCCAGCAGGGAACTCAATTTGGCCCAAGAGCACCCATAGCTGGGGCAGGGCAATTTCCATTATGGCAATATCAGATGGGGATTTTGAATGCACAAGGACAGCTGGCAGAGTATTATTGGATTTATACAAATTAGGATTATAATGTGGATGCAGATGGTATGAGAATAAATCATTGCCAAAAGTGTATTCTGACAGGCCTCCAAAGGAAGTACCTAGACAGAAGAGTTTGAACAAGGTCCAACAATTACAACAAAAAGCTAATGAAGGGAGGTGCCTATGGCTTAAAGAAGTAGGGCGCTGGCCCCATATGCCAGAGGTGGCAGGTTCAAATCCAGCCCCAGCCAAAAACTGCAAGAAAAAAAAAATTTAATGAAGATTTCTCTAAACTTCTGGAATGCATGGCAGACATCTCAGAAATAGTCAGATATGAATCCTGAGGCCCCTGAAAATCTGTAAATATTTAATATGACTTTTACAGGATAGGGTGCTTCAGATATAAGAAAGAAGTTGCAGTATGTGGAAGAGGCAACTAGCATGAATCCTTCACATTTTTTTGATATCACCCTTGAAGTTCATAACACTGGGGAAGAACAGTAACTGAGATCTGTGTTAGCTGAGCTAACCAAGGGTCCTTTGAGACAGTCAAAAGGAAAGGGCAGAAAAGTTTGCCCAGGTTGAAACATAATCGGTACACTTTTTGTAAAGAGGAAAGATGCTGAAAAGAATGGTGCCCCAAACTGCTAAGGGCTCAAGGTCACAAAAAATACCCAGGAGAGCAAATAGTTTTTTGAAGCCAGAAATCTGATGATGACTGAGGCTATGGATCCATGATCCACTAATGACAATCTAAATATCCTCACAGAAGCCATGGGTACGACTGACACTGGGGACTTGATTAGTGGCCTTTTATTTGATACAGGAGTGCCATCACCACTAAGCCATGTGGGCAGAAGTTGTTCAGGGGCCCTCTTGGCTATTATGCCAGGTTCTAGTACCAGCCACAGATAGCACTCTACAAGCCAGGCAGGAGGTGAGGGCCAGGTGGTGGTGCTGAGGCACTTGTCACTCTAGGCCCAAATGGCAGTGGAAAACTGCCAAAGGAGCAGGTATTGCTTCACTGCTGACTCCAGTGATCCCAATGTCTTGGTGGCCATGTTGGACGTGGGCTGGGATGTTAGGAGCTACTCCAGAAGCAGCAGCAGCAGCTCACCTCTACGGCTGGTTTTCAATACCAGGGCCTGGTGAAACACACAGGAGGCTGCCATGCAAGAAGTTAGTTCTATTCTTCTTGAGGTCTACTACAAATGAGGAAGGCTGTATGGCCTGGCAGGACCCCAGGATGTGCAGAAAGAATTTAAATTCCCCATACCAATGAGTATAGATTCATGCAGGATGTATGTACTACGAATGATACTGTAAAAGTGACTATAAATGGCATTCAGTCCCATACGAATGGTAGGATCCTGAGAATAGGATGACCTCACAGCACTGCTAGACTGGGTTGCCTCAGGGGTATAAAACCTTTCCTACCCTGTTACTAATAGCAAAGTTCTTGTTGAGGTTCTTTGTTAAAGAGAAGGATGTAGAGATCTTGATCTGGCAAAATACCTTTGAAAAACTAAAGCAGAGTCTTACGATTGACCTTGCTTTGTGGTTGCTTGACTTGCAGAAAGAATTTAAATTATATATTTGTGAAAATCAGGAAACAAGCCTTGGAGTCCTAGTATGATGCTGAGAGACATCCTACAGCTAGCGGCAACTGGACTGGACAATACTATGAGAGGATGTCCTCCTTGCCTCCAGGAAGTTTGATTTTATTAGAATAGAAAGGAGGGTTATTGGCTTACTGCAGGAAGGCTAGGAAAATAATAGGCCATCCTTTTAGATAATCCAAATGTTAAATTAAAGACTGTCTATATTCTTAAGTCTACCACCCTGTTACCACTTGAAGAGAATCAACGTATAGCATGACTGCTTAGAGCAGTGATTTTCAATCAATATGCCGTGAGAAGATCTTAGGTGTGCCACACACACACACACAAATAATAATAATAAATAAATAAAAATTTAAAAATATATATTTTATATGTTTATATTATTTATATATATATATATATTTATTTATTTATTATTTTTTTTTTGAGGCAGAATCTCACTTTGTAGCCCCCAGCAGAAATGCTGTAGAGTCATAGCTCACAGCAACCTCAGACTACCGGGCTCAAGCAATTCTCTTGCCTCAGCCTCCCGAGTAGCTGGAATTACAGGCAACCCCACAGTGCTAAGCTATTTTTAGAGAGAGGGCCTTGCTCTAGCTTAGGCTGGTCTCAAACTCCTGAGCTCAGGCCATCTGCCCACTTCGGCCTCCAGAGTGCTGAGATTACAGGCGTAAACCACTGCACCCAGCCCTGCCATGGAAATTTTTAAAGATCATTAATTAAATTATTTTGAAAGAAGTTCAAAGTACAGTAAGTATATTCTCTTTTTTACTCCTTTTTTTGGGATCAACATAATGTAAGTATGCTGCAGAAGTTTAACTACTGGTTCAAGGATGCTGGGAGCCAAAAAAAGAAAAGGTTGAAAAACACTGGTTTAGAGCTTCTTGAGGCTGTAGCAGGATGGATCTATGCATACCACTTGGAGGAAAAGGGGTCTTGACAGCAGGAAAGAAGGATATTAAGTATGCTTCTAGAATAATGGTCCTGATATAGGCCATGATTGAGGTCAAGCAGGTGACCATCATGCATTGTTCTTGTCACTAAAAAACAAAACAAAACACCAGGCTGCTGGCAGAGCGACTAAGGAGGCTGCTAAAGGGGATCTGTTCTTTATGATTTTGATACCCTGGCTAGATTTAGATCAATATAAAGCCCCTTTAAAATGAAAGACTGGAGCTCTGACACTTGGAAGGACATAGCTATGTGGAGACAGAATCCTTACGGATTCATTTTTCTACCCAAACCCTTGGTTCAGCCCCATTATGAGGCACCTATTGAATGCAAGCACTATGGTCCTTCATAGGATACCACTTTGTTGCAAGTGGTGTCCTCATTTAAGATAGGATGCAACAAACTATCGAACAAATACAGTAGAGCTGCCCTTTATGTGCTCAAAACAATCCAAAGACAGAAAAGCGACCTTCTGCACGGTGAACCCAACATGTGGTGGAGTAACCCTTTTGATGAATGGCAAATTGACTTCACTCATATGGCCTAAATGACTGGAATTTATATTAGTAGATAACTTTGCAGGTTGGGTAGAGGCTTATCCTACTCAAACGGACCGAGTGTTTGACATTACCAAATCCTTCTGAAGGAACTTATTACAAGATGTGGCTTCCCTTACTCCATATAGAGTGATAATGGATTCTCCTTTGCATTGGAGTAATCCAGCAAGTAAGCCATGCCCTGCATCTAGAATGGAAATTGCATACATTCTGGAGACCTCAGTCTACAGGAAAAACAGAGAAAATGAATCAAATTTTAAAAGAAAACTATAGTAAAATTGATGCAGAAAACCCATCTAAAGTGGGATAAAGTTTTGCCATGTGCCAAGAATAGCTGGTAAAGGTGAGCTTAAGTTGAGCCCCTATGAAATGGGAGACCCTTCCAACCACCCTGAGTTAAGTATGCTAATACAACCATAGGGGAAGAAAAGAAACTAAAGCAATATGTCAAACAGACAAAATAAATTTTAACCACTATGCGTAAGTTTTCATCCTTCAGGTTCCTGACCCAGTTGGAAGCACCCCTCCATCCCTTCAAACAGAGGACAGGGTATTGACTAAAGCATGGAAAGAACAAGGACTTAACAACTGGCAGAGAAGTGAAAGGGACTCTGTGAAGTGCCTCCAACAACTCACACATTGTTAAAATTGCCAGGAGTAAAACCTTGGGTCCATCACATCAGAGTAAAGAGATGCTCCATGGAGAAGAGTACCAAAGTCTCTAGAGAATGATCCAGGCTTCAGATGACCTAAAATATCTATTTACGAAGAAGGAAAATGAAACATGTTGATATTCTTACTAACTTTTCTTTGGTTATTTGTTCTGTTTACAGGATGACAGAATCCTCCTTAGTGAGGATTTCCCAAACTAACACCTTTTCTGCAGATCTGTCTCACTGCTGGGTTTATCATACTACACCTTACTCTGTGCAAGTATTCTTACACTCTCAATGTGCAGAAGCCATTCTCTCAGATCACCTACAGACTTCCACTAATAGTTTCATACTCAGAGGTCCTATGTTTCTTTCTTGCCTAGCCCTGTATCAGACATTATGTACAAGGTGACAGTAAAGACCCACAGTCCAACCATTGTCTTAGTTAGGTAGCAGGGTAAAATCTCTCTTACCCAGGTTATCTTCCATTTTCCCTCGCCAACCCTTATAGATGTAGTTGGTGCTTATGCTATTTTCACCTGGTAATCTGTTACCTTTTTTGTAAAACCCAGAAGGAGCAATGATATAAATAAGTATAAAGCTTGGTTGGGCACAGTGGCTCATGCCTGTAATCCTAGGTCTCAAGGAGGCTGAGGCCATTGAATTGCTTGAGCTCAGGAGCTTCAGACAAGCCTGAGCAAGATAAGAGACCTCATCTCTAACAAAAATAGAAAAATTAGCTGAGCATTGTGTTAAGCGTCTGTAGTCCCAGCTACTCAGGAGGCTGAGGCAAAAGGATTGCTTAGGACCAGGAGTTTGAAGTTGTGAGCTATGACACTATGGCACTCTACTCAGGGTGACAGATGAGGCTCTGTCTCCAAAAAAAAAAAAAAAAAAGGATAAACCTTCCATCTACAACATCACTCCAATTCAGCAGGAAGTAGTTCAATGATTATGTTGTCCCTCCTCCCACAGATATGGAGGGCAAAATCGGTAGTGGGGAATATGTAACAGAAGTAAGGATCTGAAAAGGGGCAATATTAGGAGTTATCTCTCTAAAACTCCTCACCCTCTTTTTTAATTTAAGTTTTTCTTTTTTATATATTTTTAGAGACAGAGTCTCACTTTATTGCCCTCAGTAGTGTGCTGTGACATCACAGCTCACAGCAACCTCCAACTCCTAGGCTGAGGCGATTCTCCTGCCTCAGCCTCCCGAGTAGTTGGGACTACAGGCACCCATCACAATGCCCAGCTATTTTTGTTGCCATTTAGCTGGGGCTGGGTGTGAAGCCGCCACCCTCGGTATGTGGGGCCAGTGCCCTACTTACTGAGCCACATGCGCCCACTAAGCCACAAGCGCCACCCCCATTACCCTTTTTGAAGAATTAAAGCCTACATTCTTGGCCAGCATAGTAGCTCATACCTGTAATCCTAGCACTCTTGGGACGCTGAGGCAGGAGGACTGCTTGAGTGCAGGAGTTCAAGAATAGCCTGAGAAAAAGTAAGACCCTGTCTTTACGAAGAATAGATAAAATTAGCAAGGAGTTGTGGTGGGCACTTGTAGTCTCAGCTACTTGGGAGGTTGGACAGGAGGACTAACTAAACCCAGGAGTTTGAGGTTATTGTGAGCTAGGTTGAAGTTATGGCACTCTGGTGCCTGGGCCAACAGAGTCAGACTGTCTCAAAAACAAACCAACCAACCAACCAGAACAAAAACAACAAAAACCTTCATTCTTGTGTGAGGCCAGTAATCAGACGAGCAGGGGAGTGTTCTTTGTTTTCTAATATCTTAAACCACAGGAGATTGTTCCACAGAATTATCTGGGCAGAGTTCACAAGATAGTCTTCCACTGGAGATGCTATAGATAAACAGCAATAGTCTCAAGTAGAAAATCCCTTTTAAATAAACACTGATGGCTACGGCACAGTGGCTCATGCCTATGGCACAGTGGCTCATGCCTATAATCTTAGCACTCTAGGAGGCTGAAGCAAGTGGATCTTTACAATTCAGGAGCTGGAGACCAGCCTAAGCTAGACTCCATCCCTACAAAAATAGAAAAACTAGCTGGCCATTGTGGTGGGCACCTGTAGTCCCAGCTACTTGGAGGCTGAGGCAAGAAGACTGCTTGAGCCCAAGAGTTTGAGGTTGCTGTGAGCTATGATGCCACAGCACTCTACCTCTGGTACAGAAGTGAGACTGTGTCTCAAATAAATAAATAAACATCGATTTTCTGTTTCAAAGGAGAACAATCATTCTTTAATATTTTAGAGTTTGCATATCCTCATTTGCCAGCAAATTAATAAATTTCTCTTCCTTTTCCTCAAACTTCTTTGCCTTCACGCTTTGTTCAGCCTCGGGGACAAATATAAAACTTGAACTTTCAGTTGCAGTATGAAGCTTACTTTATTAAAATTAAAAAGTAATTTAACAAGACTGTGATTTCATGGATATACTTCAAACCAGGTACATTTGACCATTTGGTAGTTGCATAGCAACTAATAAAAAATATGTAACCCTTATAAGTTAACTCTTACATAAAATATCAGTTAGTAGTTCTCATTGAATGCTAACAGGCATTACCCTGGTAATTTTATTTCCTCATTTTATAGGAAAATAAGGCAAAGTGATTAAATAACTAGTCTATTGTGGCACAGCACAAAAATATATTTAGTGTTTGTACCTGGTTATTGACACAGAACTCTTAAAATCCTGAGAATTTTCTAAGAGATAGGAGCACTTTTTGTTATTCTTAACAATCCCCTTCAGACCACAGCAAAGTTAATACTAATAAGGTGACTTAAAGTGGGCCTCCTATCTAGCCTTAGGAAGGTATAAAGTGATTAGAAGGTTGAACTGTTAGTCCTACCTACTGAGGGGAGGACTGGAGATCCAGCTTTACAAACCATCTTGAACAGTGAGAGCTACCAGATAATGAACACATCAAGGTGCTGGAAGGGTACTGCATCTGAAGACGTCACAGAACCTCCTCCCCACCATACCTTCCCTATGCATGTCTTGCATTTTGCTGTTTCTGAGTTATATCCTTTATAATAACCTGGTAATAGTTAAGTAAAGTGTAAGTGTTCCCCAGAGTTTGGGAACTGTACTGAAAAGTTAGTATATCTTAAAGCAAGTGGGGAGCTAGTCGTAGGAACTAAATGACTTTGTAGTAAAGTAGGTCAGAAGTGTGGATAACCTGGGGGTCTGATTCTTGTCACTAGTATCTGAAGTCAGGAAGGCATTCTTGTAGGACTGAACCCTCAGACCCTTGGAACCTAGCCCTAACTCCAGGTAGGTAGTACCCAGAACTGAATTAAAATGAAATGAAGGACATTTGGTATTTGGAATTGGAGAATTGGTTGGTGTGAGGAACACACTCCACATATTTGGCATAAGAAGTATGAATAAAAACAGCTCACTTATGCTCACTTTGTTGGCAAGTAGCACAGCCAGTATTCAAAGGTTTGAATTTTTAGCCTAGCATTTTAGTATTAACTTGAATCTCCATAGGATAAGAAATACTTTGTGATACAAATTATTTCCCCACAATTAGAAATAATGCTGTTACATATTTATGAATGAGTTCTCAAGGTTTTCTTTTCCACTTTTCAGACATAAAAATATGAAAATATCAAACTATCATAAAAGATACAGGGATATATTAACTTAAAGACATTTACTTCAGACACTTAACACAGTACCCAAACTCCAAAAATTCAGGTCTTCAAATATAAAGTCAATTTTCTTAGAAACAAAACACAACTACCCAGGAGATAGCTTCCTTCCCAATTGTATTTTTATATTTTTTTTTAGTTATTCACAATATGAAAGGAAATAAAAAATTAGCCAAAAAACCGTTTGTATAGGAGCCAGAAGCAAAATAAATTTTTTAAGGATGACCTTCTTATTGATGCAGTTGAAGTTAACAATCTCCTAATACAACTTTCTTTTGATGACTTTAGAAGCAAAATCATTTTATTTATAATCTTAATTATAGTAATAACAAAAAAATTAGGTGTCATAATTTTTATGCAGAAGGGGAGAAAATATTTTATTACTTGTTTTAAAAAATTGTATTTTCTGGCTCGGCGCCTATAGCTCAACCGGCTAAGGCGCCAGCCACGTACAC
>NW_003852510.1:3696310-3700387 GCF_000181295.1 Otolemur garnettii
TCGCTTGAGCCCAGGAGTTGGAGGTTGCTGTGAGCTATAATGCCATAGCACTCTACCCAGGGGGACAGCTTGAGGCTCTGTCTCAAAAAAAAAAAAAAATTGTATTTTCTTATACTAGTGCAGTGTTTCTCCAAGTTTGAAAGTAGGGTCTATGTATCAACATTTGAATTACACCTGCAGGACCCACTGTAGATTTACTGAATCGGAAACTCTAGGAATGCGACCCAGCAGTCTGTGTTTTAATAAGCCCTCTTATTGGTTCTAATGCAGGCTACAGGTCAAAAACCACTCTACTAGCATAGGAAAGACAGGCATTATGTATGCAGAACAAAAGTGCTTTGTTGTTTGTTAGTAAGGTAGTAGATATAATATTGTAATGATTTGAAAATAGAAGGATAGAGTTAAGCTGAAATTGAGCCAAGATATAAGCTTTTAGGGGGGAAAAAACAATGTTGTAAGTGGTAATAGCTTACATATGCCTCCAAAGTGACATGGGAAATTTATGGTTTCCTTATAAAGTAAAAGACTTCTCATCCTTGTGTTAGCAAACCCTGCTTACTCTTCATTCTTTCCCTAATTTTTTTTCTGTACAAAGATGATTCTTGTGGTATGAAGCTTAGATATTAGTATTCTGCTTTTTGGCCTATTATATTCTTTATTAAATGCAATTCACATTTAAAATTGTGAAAAACACAACCTCTTTCCATCAATAGTACTGTGAAATTGGTATAAATAATGATGCAGCCATCCTACTGTACTTCAAGATAGATGACAAAGGTACCTCAAGAAAAAGAAAATCAGATCCAATTTTGAATTGTATTTACCAAACTCATCACACCAGATGCCACGGTAACAAAATTCTGCCATCACCTCCTTTGGTGATGCACCTGAACTTCTGCTGACAATGCAGACAATAAGAAAATGAAGGATTACCTCCTGAACAAGTTCAATCTTCCTCACATTGTATCATTTCTAGTTAAAATTTAAAAACAAATTTTTTTCATAATTGTTCCAAAGCAAAATTTTTATATCCTTAGAATTACAAATCACTTGTACCTAGCAAAATTACAAAAATAATATAAAAATAGTAACAGTAACATTACTCTCTAATTCTTGAATATGAGAAAGACATGTACTATCTCACCTCTGGAGTGACATCTCGTGGTGCAAATCCTGTTCCTCCAGTTGTTAATATCAAATTTAGTTCCTTTTCATCACACCAATCTATTAGAGTTTCCTGAAACAAACAAACAAACAAACCAAACAAATAGTATTGTCATATGCAGAAGAACTTGCCTGCCTTCTCAAAACACCCAAATTCTCAAATACTTAGATACAGTAAGAACATAGATTCTTTTCAATCAACAAAAAAATTCTGAAGCATAGTTTGTGGACTAGTTTTACTTTTGATCAGAAAGTACTGCAGATTTGGGTATTTGTTAATTACAGAAGCATGCATTAAATTCTTGAAAGTAAATGAAACACAAGTAATACTGTAAATAGAGAGCTTATAATTAATGTTTAATTAATGTTTATTATGTACTTACATGGCTTGCCTGAACTTTTCAGCCATTCTAAATATAGTACTATAATACTTATAGAGATTAGAAATATATACTATAAAATTCTGAAAGTGGTAGGAACCTTATCAGATTTATGACTATATTTTCTAAGACTACAAAGTAGTTAAATAATTTATTCAAAGTTACATGGCTAGTTTTTAAGGAAGTAGAAATAGGATTTTCAACTACTAACTTCTTTTTCCTTTGTTTTGTTTTGTTTTTGAGACAGAGTCCTGGCTAGCATGCAATAGTGTAGCATGATCATAGCTCACTGCAACTTCAAACTCCTGGGCTCAACCAATCCTGCCTCAGCCTTCTGAATAGCTGGTACAGATATGGTATGTGTACCACCATGCCTGGCTATTATTAGCAATTTTTTGTAGAGGCAGGGTCTCCATCAGGATGGTCTTAAACTCCTGGCCTCAAGAGATTCCCTGACCTTGGCCTCCCAAGTACTAGGATGACAGGCATGAGCCACTGTGCCTGGTCTGACTTTTTCTACCTATTGCTAGTTCTATTTTTTTTTTTTTTAATTTGGCCAGGGCTGGGTTTGAACCCACCACCTCCAATATATGGGGCCAGTGCCCTACTCCTTGAACCACAGGTGCCGCCCCTTATTGCTAATTCTATTAATCCATCCTGCATATTGCCTATTTCCTTAAAAAGGCAGTTAAGTGCTTACTAAATTATAATTGTATACTTGCTTTGTATTGTTTTATTACTTGTTTAGAATTCAGAACCAAAATTTAAAAATACAATCACATAATTTAGCTGCTGATAAGTAGATATAAAATACAAATAGCAGGCTGATACCTAGACATAAAATACAAATTCATCAGTGACACAAAATATAGGCTCATTAGAGAAACAAATCCAGGATCTAAAAATAAAAATGATTTTTTCCTTTATCCTTGCACATTTTTTGTTTTACTCTGGTATCACAGAAATGCAGAACTCAGAGCTCCAAATCAAGGATATTTTTCACTGCTATGATTAATTAATGGCAACAAATTATTTTTTAAAAAGATATTAATTGTAGACTATCAATAGCCTAAGTGAAGAAACTGGATCCCTGATATAGCTGTAATTTTGTTGTGAGGAAGCCCATGAAAAAAATCAAGGAATGTTTAGGTGTTTAGGAAGTGGTTTTATAAACCAAAGCTAAAACTTTAATTGTCCGTGCTTCTCCTCTCTCTATTAAAGAAGTATAAAAGCAGGCGGCACCCGTGGCTCAAAGGAATAGGGTGCCGGCTGCATATGCTGGAGGTGTAGCGTTCAAACCCAGCCCCAGCCAAAAACTGTTAAAAAAAAAAGTAGAAAAGCCTAAATACTCACCATTCTAAGCAGTTAATTATTATTTCAGGTATGCAAAAACCACTGGTACCAAAACTCAGCAATAAGCAGATTACCTGACCCTGTTTTTCTACTAATTTATCCTAGAACACATTAGATCTCTTTGTAGCATTCCTATTTAATAGAGGTAAAAGTTTGAACAAGTGCAACAAAAGGTTTATGTCTTGTCTCTTTAACTCCCCCAACCTTTTTATTTTGGTTATTAAAACCTGTATTCCCTCCCATGGACAGTAATCAAATGGGCAGAAAAGTGTTTTTGCTGTTTGTTTTCCAGTGTCTTCAATCACATGATTATCTTCACCAGAGATAAGGGCAACCCAAACCACCAATTATAGTTAAACAATAGTAGCCTTAAGCCATGATGTGTGACAATACATCTGACCCGGGTCACTTATACCTGAGCCCATGATCTGAAAACCTACCTTTTAAAAAGCCCTGTTTTTCTGCTTAAAGGAAAGATGATGGTTTCTTGAGATACTAGTCTACAGCCCTCCTCATTTGCTGGCAAATCACTATAAATTTTTCTTTCCTTTTCCTAAAACCACTTGTCCTGTTCTTTCTTCTCACAGATTCAGCTTCCAGAACAAGTACGGAAATTTCAGTAACACCTAAGTACTCCATCATAGTAATTAAGTGCCTGTGCCATAGTCCATCTCTAAACATAATCCATATACCTCAGGTCTTGATAAAAAATGATATGAAATCCTAATTGTATCAACAAAATATTTCAATATCAAAAATATTATCCATATAAAATTCCAGTTTTCAGTATTAATATCAATGGACATTCAAACTTTTCAAGTATCTGGATACTAATGAAGATAGTGAGAAGGTCCCTGTATACTGAAGAATGCTACTGTTTCACAAGAGGCAATGCTTCCTTGCAATATAATTCATCTGTTCATTAAGTAGCAACATGTAATGAGTGTTAAAGAGTTAAAAAATAAATGAAACCCTGATCTTGCCAAATAAAAATTCTCAAATCTTGGTTGCATATTGGAATTATCCTTGAAGCTTTAAAAAAATACTAGGGTCCCACCTCTGGGGGTCAGCCTGGGCACTGGGAATTAAAAACCTTCCCAGGTAATTCTAAAATGCAGCCAGCGGCTCGGCGCCTATAGCTCAACCGGCTAAGGCGCCAGCCACGTACACCTAAGGTGGC
>NW_003852510.1:3700487-3736873 GCF_000181295.1 Otolemur garnettii
AGGCAGGAGACTCGCTTGAGCCCAGGAGTTGGAGGTTGCTGTGAGCTATAATGCCATAGCACTCTACCCAGGGGGACAGCTTGAGGCTCTGTCTCAAAAAAAAAAATAAATAAATAAATAAATAAATAAATAAATAAATAAAATGCAGCCAGCAATTAAAAACTTCTAGCCTAAAGAGTAAATTTTGGTCAGGCACAGTGGCTCATGCCTATCATCCTAACACTCTTGGAAGCCAAAGAGGGAGTATCCTGTGAGTTCCGGAGTTCCAGATCAGCTGACACAAAAGGAAAACCTATTTCTACTAAAAAAGAAAAAT
Organism: Otolemur garnettii; assembly: GCF_000181295.1. Lineage (NCBI taxonomy): Eukaryota > Metazoa > Chordata > Mammalia > Primates > Galagidae > Otolemur > Otolemur garnettii. The sequence continues at coordinate 3,700,804 of NW_003852510.1, forward strand.
TAGCCAGGTATTATGTATATGCCTGTACTCTCAGCTACATGAGAAGCTGAGGCAGGAGGATTGTTTGAGCCCAGGAGTTTGAGGTTGCTAGGAGCTAGGCTAATGCCAAGGCACTCTAGCATGAACAATAGAGGGAGGGGGGGCAATTTGTTCAGTTACCTGAGTGAGGGTAAATTTCACAGATAACTCCACTGGGTAGACCCATAAAGATGTCATAAAGCTTAAAATCAGTTGCACTACAGTAACACTACTTAAGGTTTTCTAACACTGGAATGGATAACTGGTAATACTTACTGCATATATTTCTTTCACTTAAATGATATTTAATATTTTGAGGTCAATTAAGTATTTGGGAAGTAATATTTTGTTGTCCAAGGTAGCTGTGTGATGTATAGTAGTTTTTCATCTGATCAAAAATTTTAGTTACGCTTTTAGATTGTAAGGGAGAATATTAATTCTATCATTCACTCACTCGGCCCCTAGTAGTCATTCATTTGATTCATTTATTCAATAAAGAATACATTAGGGGGATATTTTTATTCAGTGACTTCATTTGATAACAGAAGGCACAGTTCCTTGTCTTGAGTCAAGCACAGGAGCTTTGAGTTTACCATTACCTATAATCTCTTTTCTTAAAGTATGGTATGACAACAGTCTTGGTTATTACCTAGTAGCTTCTTAGAAATATAGAACCTGAGGGTTCCAAGCAAGATTCTCAGAATCAGAATCCGCATTTTTAGAAAGATTCTTCAAGGTGATAAATATTCATATTAAACTAAATTATGTGCCACTCTAGTGAGTCTAATTTTTCAATTATGTTAAAAAATAATTTATCTTAGCAATTTATGTCATTTAACCAAGTAATTTAGCTTAGTTAGAAAGCAATTTATTTTACCATTTGTTTCTGCACCTGTAAGATTCTCTTTATTTTGAGATAAAACTTAGTATTTGTCTGTCTCTACCAAGTAAAATGTCACTGAGGAATTTTGCATAAAACAACTTTATGAAAATTTCTTCTGAGATCTGTTGCAATATCAAGGCTGAGGACACTGTATATTTTAATGATTGATTTTCCCAGGGCCAGTTGTTGTGGCTCATGCCTGTAATCCCAGCACCCTGGGAGGCTGAGGCAGGCGGATCGCCTAAGCTCACAAGTTCAAAACCAGCCTGAGCTAGAAGGAGACCCCATCTCTTAAAATAACCAGGCATTGTGGTCGCTTAAGCCCAAGAGTCTGAGGTTGCTGTGAGCTATGAAAGCAAAGCACTCTACTAGGGGTGACAAAGTGAGACTCTGTCTAAAAAACAAAAACAAACAAACAAACAAAAAATATACTCATTTTCCCTATGTGAAGGATATTTCTTTTTTTCTAATTTAATTTTTTAATTTCAGATTAATATTAGAGTATATATGATTAGGTTACACAGTTTGCCTTTGTATGGTTAAAGTCTGAGTTGTAGTTGTGTCCTTTACTCTGGAGGTTTGTCATATACCTGTGAATGTACCTGTTGTGTGGGAACTTACAGAATCTATTGCCTTGAGTTTCCAGGTTCAACAGTAGAATGAAGGTATATTGAAAGGGAACAGAATTCCCCCTTCCCTCAACATGTTATATAATAAACAAAAAAAGAGTAAAAACTCTAGAGAAAAAACCTCTAACAGCAACAACCACAGAACAAAAACAAATATAGTTTCATATCATAATCCTCAAAAGTTGGGTGGTCAAGGCCAGAAACAAAAACAAAGACCTTAGAAAGAATAATGCAGCATTCTAAGACTCCTAATGCTGCTCTGGACCCTAAAGAAGTCTTAATGATAAGGCTGGGCACAGTGGCTCACATCTGTAATATTAGCACTCTGGGAGGCTGAGGCAGGTGGATTGCTTAAGCTCAAGAGTTCAAGACCAGCCTGAGCAAGACTGAGACCCCCACCTCTACTAAAAATAGAAAAATTAGCTTGGCATACTGGTGAGCACCTATAGTCCCAGCTACTCAGGAGACTAAGGCAAGAGGATTGCTTAAGCCCAGGAGTTCTTACTTTGTTGATCTCGGGAGAGTGCTGTGGTATCACAGCTCACAGCGACCTCAAACTCTTGGGCTCAAGTGATTCTCTTGCCTCAGCCTCCCAGGTAGCTGAGACCATAGGCACCCACCACAATGCTTGGCTATTTTTAGAGACGAGGCCTCGCTCTGGCTCAGGCTGGTCTTGAACCTGTCAGCACAGGCAATTTACCCTCCTCCGCCTCCCAGAGTGACAGGATTACAGGCATGAGCCACCATGCCTGGCCTCTTAAATTGTCTTCTTTATACCATTTCTTTTGAGCTTTCTATTATACAATTCACCTCTCTTGTTCATTATATTCCATGTAATTTGTATTTACTTCAGTTCCTTGAATGTCCCATGTTGTTTCTTTTCTGATGGCCTTTTGCTAATAATGTTTTCCTCATTTTTTTCTGGTTAGTCAACTCTTATTCTTTAGATTTCTTTTTATACATCCTTTCTCAGAGAAGCTCCTTGTTTTATGCTTTCCTAGTAATCTATTTTGTAGCATTCATCATAATTTTAACAACTACTTCATAAAACAGATTCTTTGTCTTCTTTCCACCTCCTACCAGTTCCCTGTACATAGCAGATAATTTAAAAATATTTATAAAATATCTTTATATCTAGTTTTGTTCCAATATGAGGGGAGAATCTCAACAGTTTGTCAAGAAATTCAGAGAGTTTCCATAGTAAAGCAGTTATGAGTTTAACAAAACTGGAATCAGCTCATAAATTTCTATCATGTTCTTATTCTCTTTTTCCTTCTTTCTTCACAGTAGTATTAACTCCTTTAATGTTAATCCATATTTATTTTTAATGACTTTCAATTTCTAATTCTGTATAGTGTCTTAGGGAATTATCTGAATACAGACTCCAAGCAACAAAAGAAAAAGAAAGTAGTGGCTATGTTTGGACTTTTTAGCAATGTCAGTGATAGTGAATTAGAAGTGATTAATGATTCAAAGAGAACTTTTGTTACTCATGTGAAAGGTTCTGTCAATAACTCTCCCATTGCTGTTCTTTTCCTAATATATTACTTATTCTTCACATATGAATTTCTTTTTCTCTTACCTCCATCCAACAACAGAAGATAGTAACCTAAATTTAATTCCTTGTTATTTCAAGTAAAACCCCAGTTACTTACCTGTGTTGAGCTTTCTCCAGATAGCCCAACTTAATATTACCTTTTATCATGTATCAGTTTTTATTATATTACTTTGCAAATAATGATATGTATCTCTGGACATATCATCTTCTCAAACAGACATATCATGGGGTCACCTAACTAAATTTTGATTCTGGTTACAGTTCTAACACCAATAGCCAACTCTGCAATATATTCACATCCCACCTTCCAACTCTATCAAGATAGTAAATGCTCAAAGAAGGAATGAATGAATGAATCAATGAAAATAAAATTAACAGAGGAGTCTACACATCCACTGAAATGTGGTTATCCCAAACATTGAGATCTTGCTTGAGAAGGGTAGAATTAATTTTTACAATGGAGGCAGCCAAAGTAATTAAAGGTTTCCAAATAGCTGACATGTATAACAAGGTTGATAAATACAATGGAGGAATAAAATTGAATATGTAATCCAGACTATTTAATGCAGATGAGAGGAAATAAGGACTTCTGCTTTTAAATTAAAGTTGTTATGGGCTGTAGACCTCTATGAAAGGAAAACTACATGGAATTATGATATTTTATAATACAGTAGAACTTCTGTAAGCTGACAACCCAAGAGATTATAACAAACTGGTCAACATGTGAAACTAGGCTTACTGCAATGATAGGTAGATATGGTGCATGTCTGGTCTATGAAAATTAGGTCAATTTAAGGATGTGGTCAATGTAAGGAGGTGGCCAACTATGGAGGATCTAATGCACTTACAATTCAAAATATGTACTTGATATAATAATGTGTAATTATTATACTCTAATAATAAAACTCTAATTATTTGAGTTTTCTGCTATACAATATGCTAAATAATCATGATTTATTGCTGAGGACAAATTTAAGTTACTTTGAAGCAATCATCTGTAAATTGTTTGCAGTAGTGACATAGCTTCAACTACTATAATTTTTTGAGTCTACACTTGAAGAGATAAGACTCAAACCAATAGGAAACCGGTAAGCAATAATTATAACATAATAACCATTCCAGCAACAGTGTCTTACAACATTTAAAATAAGATCCTAGGTCTCTATCCTTTAGTCCTATACTGCTGGTTGAATAGAAGTGTTACTTGCTTCAACTGTATTCCTTTATATACTCCATAGGAAAAGTTTGCATAAATCCTAGTAAATTCATACCTTAAGCAATTTTCAATGTTAGCTTGATATTGTGCTATCATCCTACTTCTTTTTTTTTTTTTTTTTTTTTTGAGACAGAGCCTCAAGCTATTCCCCTGGGTAGAGTGCCATGGCATCACGCTCACAGCAACCTCCAACTCCTGGGCTCAAGCAAGTCTCCTGCCTCCGCCTCCCAAGTAGCTGGGACCACAGGCGCCCACCACAACGCCCGGCCATTTTTTGTTTGCAGCCGTCATTGTTGTTTGGCGGGTCCGGGCTGGGGATTCAAACCCGCCACCTTAGGTGTACGTGGCTGGCGCCTTAGCCGGTTGAGCTATAGGCGCCGAGCCCATCCTACTTCTTACTCAAAGTAAGATATACCTGTGTAACCAACCATATTACATGACATATTCAGTTAAAGTTCTGACAGATATTGGCAGATAATTTGTACATATTAAAATATTTGGTGTCATGCTAATGAAAAGTTCATAATATATTAATATGCCAAGTTATAACCGAGAGCCAATATTTAAAGACAGAAATGTTATTTTTAACATCTAGAGCCATCATCATAAGACAGTTTAAATACTGTACAAATAGTAAGAAGTTTTCTCTCATGTTTTTTAGCATTTTCTGTTGCTTGGTTCAGTTTTCCCTTGCTAATCATAATTTCCTTTTCTATTACCTTATCATTATGGACAGAAAAACTCTTTATTCTACTGCCTAAGAATTGAATTATAAGACATATATTTTATCTCTGTCTTTAGTTCTTGCTTATACTGTAACATAGTTTTTCCCAGATAACATAATTTAACTTAACCTCAAATGGGCTTTAATTATTCTCTTAAGCCTTCTGATCAAGGAAGTGAGAGCATCAATCTCATTACTTCCATTAGTCCTTCAAGGACACTTTTCTATAGCCCTCAGTAAAGTTTACTGAACAAACCCTTTACTTATGAAGTATCTGATGTCAATTATATTATACCATTTCTACTTCTATTACCACAACCTATCCAATTTCAAGTCAATTACTCCTGTAGTTGACACTTTTGAGTCTTTCTTTTTCCAGGTCTTCCCACAGCGCCCTCCCCCTCCAGTGGTAAAATAGGAGTTTATTAGACAAAAAGGAATACAGAAGGAGTAAAAAAGCACCAGAGCTTCTTGCAAAGAGGAAGACCTAAGTCGGAAGTCTCCCACATGGGCGCTTTGTCTAGGGGTATATGTTACATTTTGTCCAGGACTTGGTAGGTAGGAAAAATACCTTTACAAACTTAATTAGTATATTAACAGGTCTTTCTTCTTTAAGTACCATCAACACATCCTTTTGTCAAAGTCCAACTCATATGATGCCAGGGCTTAACTTTAAAAAATTTTCCCAATATTTTTATAATAAGTATATTTAACAGTATATTTAGAAAAATTAATTTAAAACACTATTAAAATTTAACCTAAGTTATTTTCTCCATTAACCCTCTATTGGTCCTACAGTTAGAATTAATGTTTACCTCTTCTGAGTTAACAAAGTGTTTGTCTTCTCTCTTCTATACCACGTATTCCATTTGTGAAACAATCATGATACAGGACAGGTGTCAGAGCTGAGCTGGAGGACCTGCTGCCTCAGCCCTGGGGGTGTGGGTGTGACAGTGGGCAGAAGAACCAGCAGGCTACAGAGTAGGCAGCGGGAGTCCTGTCCGAGGCTCCAGTGGCCAGAGGGGCCAGACAATTACTTGGGAGACACCAGCACCTTAGGTCTCCCTCCGCTTGCACTTGAGGCTTAACAGGGAAGCCCCCACTTCCTAGGCCTGGTCAATTTCATGTAAGTTTCCTAGGCCTGGGAATGAAAGGGATTGTAGTCATTCTTTTGCTACTGAGTTTGGGCTAAATGTAACTACAGAGGACCCCATGTAACTATATGTACCACTGGACAAAGAGTCCGAAGAGAAACAGAGAAAGGGAGCTAGAGAGCTTGTTCCCTGACCTAGGTTCTTTCCACCAGGAGCTTTCCTGTTTTGTATTTTCTTTTCTATAAATAAATCCTGTCTTACCACTGATCTGTGGTCCATAGATTCCTTCTTCAAATCACTGAGGCCAAGAATCTACTGAAGACAAAACTCTGGTATCAATTATATATACATTTCTTGGTTTTTAGGGATGGCTTTTAGAGAGCTCAGATATGGCTGGCTTTTGGTGCTATCTGGTGTATCCTAGCCAGTGAATGGTTTACTCCCTTTCTCTAGATCTGGATTTGACAACAAAGGACCCCTTTTGCTAGGTACATGCATGTACTCAAAATTTTGCTTACAATTTTAAGGGTATTCCTAGACTCTTTTCCCCATGGACCTTTGCACTTCACATGAAGAAGTCCTGGCTTTTACCAGGATTTGTCACCTAAACCCTAATCTTGCTAGTCCCTGGTTCCTTTGTCCTGCAAAAGACCAAAGCTGACCAAGATTGCTTTTTTCCTTCACAGTGGCAGATTTTATTGCCCCCTGCACCCTCAACTCTGGGAAATGCACCATTTCTCCCCCAACCCCCATCCCCCGGGATTCAGGATAGAATTTCCTGGTTTCTCTAGTGATAAACTCTCTCCTTAAAACGAAGATCAGGAAGGAATGAATCATTTTCTCAGTTTGGTATGGGTGAAATTAACGCTATTTGGCTTTTTAGACACTCTGCAGGCAGCTTAATTAACTTTTTCCTTTTTTTTTTTTTTTTTTTGAGACAGAGTCTCTTTCTTTGTCACTCAGTAGTGTCGTTTATATTCTAGACTCCAAAGGTGTTGCCCTTTGTCCTATTGGTAATAATGTAGTTGACCAGCAACAGGGCTTCTGAGGATGCTAATTCTTAAAAACATCAGTCTGATGTTGCTTCTGTTTTTCTTTGGCATGTGATCCTAAGTGGGCCTTTACCTGGTTGCCTCAGCTTGCCATCTGAGCAGTTGTTGTGGACATGCCAGGCCTAGGTTAAACTTGGAAATATGCTTAGCCATTGTGTTCCAGGTCCTTTCAGATCAGCTGTGCTATAATTTTGGCTCACAGGTCCTCAAACATAGCCCTGAAGTTGGCTTAGGGATTAATAGCACCTTAAAATGTACCAGGTTATGAGGTAATTAATTAGGTTGTTTGACTTCAGAGTTAACCTGCCAGGAATAGATGTTACAGATGTTACTCTTTTAAAGCACTGTGAAGTCAGATTACTTTAAAATGATGTATCACAAGGGGGGGGGGGCAGTTGTGATCCGTGCTCTGTTTTACTCTAAATATGGGAATATTGTTTCCACTCTTGCCTGTGAAATGGAGCTAATGTCTTCTAACATGTCTGCAACACATGGTAATTAAAAGGATTAAGCAAAATAATAGTTTGTAATTTATAATTGTATGTAAATAAAAGAGGTTATCATAACAAAAAAAGAAAAATTGTCTGATATCACTCTGGGGTTATCTATAAAGTGAGCAAACCAACCAACATCGAGGAAGGTCTTCCCATCCTGGTAGTCAGAGAGTAGAGGGTGGAGCTGAAAGTTCCAATCCCCACACTACATGGTTGATTACTCTGGCAATCAGCTTCCATGCTAAGAGTATCAAGAAGTCTGAGAAGAGTCACCTCGTGTCTTACTCTGTATTGTTTTGCCATAAAGGAAAACCTGAGACTGAGTAATTTATAATGAAAAAGGGGTTAGTTCAAGATTGAACATCTGTATCTGCTAAGAGATTCAGGCTGCTTCCACTCATGGTAGACTGTGAAGGGGAGCTGGCGTGCGCAGAGATCAAATGACAGGAGTGGGAGAGTTGGGTGTGACAGTTATGAGAGAGAAAGAATGGATGTTTTTAACACCCAGCTCTCTTGGAAACTAATACAATGAGAACTACTTTGTTCCCAAGGGAGGATATTAATTTATTGATGAGAGATCTGCTCACACGACCAATACTTTCCAAAATGCCAATTACCAACATGGGAAATGTCTATATGAGGTTTAGAAGTGATGAACATCCAAACCATAGCACCTCATCAAAATAAAAGTTGGTCCTATTTCTTAGGTAATTGCATGAGATTTAGAAGCTCTATGTCAGGGACTGGGATTAAAGACCAAATATCAGAACTGCTATGATTTAAATGTCTTCTCCAAAGTCTTTTGTATTGGAAACTTAATCCTCAAAACAAAAGTGTTAAAAGGTGGGACCCTTAAGAGGTGATTAGACCATAGAGACATCCTCGTGATTGAACTGATGCTATTATTTTGAGAGGTGGTTTCTAATAGAAGGATAAGTTTGTCACCTTTCCCGCTCTCCCATACATGCTCTTTCGCCCTGCTGCCTTTTGCCCTGGGATGATATAGCAAGAAGGCCCTAACCAGATGTAGCCCCTTAATCTTGGACTTCCTATCCTCCAGAACTGTGAGCTAAATAAATTTTTGTTTATTAAAAATTACCTGGTCTGTGCTACTGTGTTACAGCAGCAAAAAATGGGCTAAGACAAGAAAAGATTCTCTTTGCACCTCTATCAACCAGAGTTTTAGGAGCTCTGTGCCAAGAGCTAGAAAACAAAGATCAAACATACTTCCTTATTATATTAAAATGTCTGTGTCTACATAAGGGTAGGGACAGTGTATATTTCATCATAATATCCCTAGTTCCTAGTACAGTGCTTACCACATAGTAATCAATTAAATACTCTTAAGTTAGTTAAGTATTTTAAATGAGTTAAGGTTAATCAAAAAATACTTGTTAAATGAAATGAAACACAAAAGTCACGATATAAGATGTTCAACAGTCAGAATCTAAAAGATTCTGAGAAACAAGAGTCAGAAATAGCATTTCATGTCAGTGGAAAGAGAAATAATAGTTTATACGTTATCCTGGCAATTCTGGAAAACCAAATGAAGTTATTTTAATTGCCAACATCAGCAAAGTCGATTAAAAATGGATTACAGATTTAAATCCAAAATCCGAAATAATAAGAGGTTAAAAAAATAAAAAAAAATAATGTAACATTAGGATGGGGTAAGGTTTTTATAACAGATGGCTGATAATATTGGTCCTGCTTGAAGAATAGCCTTTCTTCCTTTTAGTGTTTCTGTTGTCATTTGTTGTAAAAATTATAAAAGATTTTAATTTAAACTAAAAATAGGCAAAATAACACTAGCAAATTATGTAAAAGAAAATTAAATGTGAGCTGGGCAAGGTGGCTCATGACTGTAATCCTAGCACTCTGGGAGTCTGAGGAAGGTGGACAGCTTCAGCTCATGAGTTTGAGACCAGCCTGAGCAAAAGCGAGACCCCGTTTCTACTAAAAATAGAAAAACTGAAGCAGGAGAATTGCTTGAGCCCAAGAGTTGGAGGTTGCTGTGACAGCTTGAGACTCTGTCTCAAAAACAAAAAAAAAAAAAACTTTTAAGACGTTACAATAGACTTATGTGTCTCTATAAATACATATATGTCTTTATATGTAAAAACAGTAGAGGAAATTCATTTTTAATAAGATTAAGGAAGTATAATAATCTGGTGGAAATTTTGTGAAGAGTTCTGTATAAAGATATTATGCAGTAATTAGGAAGAGAAACAATAGAACATTGATCTATCTATAGGCAGGAAAAAATAGGAAAAAGACAGGTAGGTTTAAACCATCTTTTCAAAGAGAGACAAGACCTGTTTTCTTTACCAGATCAGAATGTTCTGATTTGAAAGGAAAATTACCTACTTTGCATAATACAATGGTAATGCTAACTTCTGTTTTTCCTTTTTCTAAGGGACTAGCTGATAAAAAACACAGCACAGAGAAACCTTGTAGCTATTTGATATTTTTTATATTCAAGAGTGTTGCATTTCTTCTATGACTTTCCTTACTCTGAGAATAACATAGGAAAGGGTGCTCTCAGTTAAATGAGTAGTACCAGAAAAGGGTATGAAAATCATTAACAGCGAACAAATCACAAATAGAACTTATTCAGTTGGGATGCGAAAAACTTCTAGTTATATGCTCTTACATTTATGTCCTTAAGATTCCCCCAAAATACATTTCTTCTTTTTAATTCCTTAACTCGGGGACTTAGCTTCTTTCATGAACTTCCCAGAGCAAAAAGCCTAAATTAATCTTTATTACTAGTCTTCATTTCTCAAGCCTATTGGGATCACAACACATAGCTGTCATTTATTGTACATTTATTATGTAAAGTACAGTGCTAAGTACTTGACAAATATTTAATCCTTACAGCAACAACAACAGATTTTGTTAACCAAGAACACTAAATTTTAGTTCTTGTGCTTTTAGGAAAACTTGATATAGCTAAGATACTCATAAGGTCATAATCCTACTAAGGTGCAGAGCTTGTTTTATTAACCACTCTGATGTACGTTTCATACTTTCCATTCCTGTTGTTACTGACATCAGTCTTTTCTTTATCATCATTCATCTAGGTTGCTACAAAGCATCTTAGATGGTCAGCTTCTAGGTCTCTAGGTCTCTTTCTAATTTATTTTGACAAGAATAGTACATCCTGGGCGGCACCTGTGGCTCAGTGAGTAGGTGCAAGAGAATCACGTAAGCCCAAGAGCTGGAGGTTGCTGTGAGCTCTAATACCACAGCACTCTACCGAGGGTGACAAAGTAAAACTCTGCCTCTAAAAAAAATAAAAATAAAAAAAAAAAACAGTATATCCCCTGAAATAAATCTGACTAAGACTTAGAGCTGCTTTACAATGTGATTCCAACCTAACTTTCCCATCTCATCTCCTATATTCATTCTTTATAATCCCTTCCCTCTAGCCAGATTTGCACTTTTGAAAAACAGTGTTTATTCATGTTTAGTATCTTTGTTCCTATTTCTTTTATTTCAGAAGTTATTTCAATAATATTCTCCATGAAGAATTACTACACCCTTTAGCTGGAGTTAGTCACTCTCTCCTTTATGATCTAAAAATATTTTACATATAAATTTGATATAAAATTTATATTTTATAATAAAATATGATTATTTCCTCCACTAGATATTGAACTCTTTCAGAATCATTCATTTAATCGACAAATATTTATCCACTCACTGACTGAAAGACTGACAAGCTGACACATTAAAATTCGGAACTTCTATTCAGCAGACACTTTTTAAGGGTATAAAAAGGCAAGCAACAGAGATAGAGAATGTGCAATACATGTATTAAAGGACCATATTCAGAACGTATAAAGCATATCTATATTTTAATTATTAATATAAGACAGATAACCTAATTTTTAAACAGGAGAAAACACTTATTTAGATACATCACAAAAGAAATCAAAATGGCCAAGAAACATATGACCCCCAGAAGGCAAAGCATTCTTAAGCAAAAAGAACGAAACTGGCGCTATCACATTACCTAACTGCAAATTATACTGTAAGGCTATGGTAACCAAACAGCATGGTATTGGCATGAAAGTAGATCAACAGAACAAAATTGAGAATCTTGTACCTACAACCAACTGATCTCCAAGAAAGCAGAGAAAAACATGCACTGGGTAAAGCACACACTATTCAAAAAATGGTGCTGGGAAAACTGGGTAGACATATGCAGAAAAATGAAACTGGACTCCTCTATCTTACCATATACAAAAAATAACTCAAGATGGATTAAAGACTTTAATGTAAGATCTGAAACAATAAAAATCCTAGAAGAAAATCTAGTGTACATTGGGCCAAAGAAAGAATTTATGACTCAGATCCTAAAAGCAAATGCAAAAAAAAAAAAAAAAAAACCCCAAAATAAAGAAATGGGACATAATTAAACTCAAAAACTTCTGTGAACAAAATAATCAACAAAGTAAATACACAGCCTGCAGAATGGGAGAAAATATTTGCAAATTATACATTTGATAGGGGATTAATATCCAGAATTTATAAACAATTCAACAATCCCCTCCTCAATTAACTCCATATACTGGAGGTGGCAGGTTCAAACCTGGCCCTGGCCAAAAACTGCAAAAAAAAAAAAACAAAACAAAACAATTGGACTCAGGGTATGAAGAGACACTTTTCAAAAGACGACAAATGACTAAGAAACAAATGAAAAAACCACTAATCATCAGAGAAATGCAAATTAAACCACATGAGTAACTATCCTACTTCCATTAGAACAACCAGTATTTAAAAGTCAAAAGACAATCAATGGTGGTAAAATATGGTAAAAAGGAAATACACACTATATATTAGGGGGAACGTAAATTAGTACAGCCTCCATGGAGATCAATATGGAGATTTCGAAAAGAACAAAAACTGGATCTATCATTCAATTCAGTAATCTTACTACTGGATATTTACCCAGAGGAAATAAATTTTTTATCAAGAAGATAAACACAGTAATAATTTCATTGATATAAAGAAATTAGGCACACTGATGTTTACATAACCCAGTATGAGAAAGAGAAAAAATGCAGAAAAAAATTATAAGAAATAACGACTGATATCACAGTTATTTGCTCTCCAATATTTATTGCAGCACTTTTCAAAATAACCAAGGTTTGGGGTTAACCTAAGTGTCCACTGATGGATGTGCATCAATTGATATAATCATTTGAATTTTCATCTTTAGCTTGTTGATATGGCAGATTACATTTATCATTTTGGTAATGCTGAACTAATTGTATATATCTCAAAAAAATCCCAATTGATCGCAATCTCAAAAAAACCACAATTGGTCTTGGTACATAATTCTTTTCATACATTGTTGGATTTGATCAGTAATATTTTGTTGAGAATTTTAAGTTCATGTGAGATACTGGTCTGTAGTATTATTTGTACTATCTTTTTTTGAGTTTGTATAAGGGCCATACAAAAGTCTGAGAAAATGAAGTAACAAGTGTTTCTTTGTCTTCTATTTTCAGGAGATTGGGAAAAATTGATGATTAATTCTTCTAATGTTTGGTAGAATTCTCTAGTGAAATCATCTGGGTCTAAGGATTTCTTCTGCAGCAGATTGACTTTTTCACCTTTGGAAGTTTGTGGTTTTTGAGGAATTGTAATATTTCTTCTAAGTTGCCCAATTCATGATTATAAGATTTTTCCACAGTATTCTCTAATTATTCTTCTAGTCAATGAAAGTGTTTTTTCCCCTTTGTCAGTTTAGCAAGAGGCTTATGAATTTCAGTGTTCTTAAAGAACAGCTTTTAAACCATAGATTTTTCTCCATTGCTCTCCTATTTTCAATTTCACTGATTTCAATTCTTAATTTGTTATTTTCTTTATTCTGCCTGCTTTCAAAATTTTGCTTTTCTTTTTTCTAGATCCTTCCAAAAAAAAAAAAATCTTGAGTTTATTGATTTGAAAACTTTAATCTTCATAAAATCTCATCTCACCCGTTTTTGTTCCTTTCTAGATATTTTTATGTGTTGTATTTTCATTTGCTTGTATGAATTTTTAAAATTTCCTTTGAGATGTCTTCTCTAATTTATGACTTATGTACAAGAGTCTTTTTAATTTCTCTATGTTAGCCCTTTTCCAGTCCCTTTTTCATTCCTAGTTTAGTTTTATTATGGCCAGAGGATATACTTTGTATAATTTCCATTTTTACAGATTTGTTATGGTTTTAAATAGTAAATGTTTCTTGTGTGCTTGAAGAAAGGATATGTTATTTAATTTTAGGTGGAATATTCTATTTTAAATTTGGTACATATACATTTAAAATCACTTGTTTTCCTGGCAGATTGAGCCTTTTGCATTATGGGATGTCTTTTTGTCTCCAGTAATTTTCTTTGCTTTGAAGACTACTTGGGGTCTAATGTTGATACAGCCACTCCTACTCTTTCAAAAAATGAATGTTTATATGGTATGTATTTTCCCTTGCTTTTACTGTCAAGCAACATGTTATCGTTTTGAAATGAGATTCCCTAGAATGACATTTATTAGATGATTTAAAAAAATCCATTCTGTCAAAATATGTTTTATAGTTAGCATAAAGTACTTAAATGTCAAGTGATTAATGAGTCTACCATGTTAATACTTATTTTCTGTTTCCATTTCTTGTTTTTGTTTTTATCTGCATGTCTACTGTGAATCACTTAAACACTCTTTATGGCCTAGGGCAGTACTTTGAAGGTGACCACTGTGATATTTAGCAGTGGGGCATCTAACACTTTTTCTAGGATGAGTTCTTGAACTGATTTGTCAGACTTGTAACAATAGCTCTGATGGCCATTCCAGAGAGGGAGTTCCAAAACTGCCTTGAAGGGTGGCCAAGGTGCTGTTGTCAGTACATAGCTTCCCTAGGGAAGTACTTTGAAAGTAACCATAGTGACATTCAGTAATGAGGTATGTAGCACTTTTTCTAGGATGAGGTTGGGAACTTAATTGTCTAACCTTGTATATATGAATATCTGTGTATATTGCTCTGCACACTTCTTCTAGTGGTTGCTCTGAGTATTACAATACAGTGATATAACTTATCACAATCTAGTGACATGGACATTTTACTATTTCATATGAAATGACTGTGTTAAGTACTTAGTCTACATACACTGAATACCACATTATATGCTGTCAAAAATTTGCCTCAATTTTCTAATGTAATTTTAAAAATTATGATAAAATATATTCTATCATCTCAACCTATTCTGTCCTTCCTTTTCTGAAGTTTCAAGTCTTTTTTTTCCATTACTTTCTATTTAAAGAAATAATTTAGTCCTTTATTAGGGTAGGTTTTCCAGGGACAAATTTCTACTGACTAAAATTCTTTTAGTTTTCTATTGAGCATGTCCTTATTTTTACTCATTTCTGATTCCGTCTATATCCAGTGAATTTGTGATAGTTCCTTCAGTATTTGAAAAATGAAGTGCCATTTCCTTCTGTTGCTTCTTTGTTTTTTACATTGGTGATGGTATGTTTCAGTTCCATAATTTCCACTTGGTTCCTTTTTGTAATTTTTATTTACTTGGCAAGATTTTCTATTTTTCCCATTTGTTTTAAGAGTATTCAATTGCTTGTTAAAGTACTTTTATGATAGATTTTTAAATCTTTGTCAAATAGTTTCCACATGTGATTTATCTTCACATTTGTGTCTGTTGATTTTGTCATTCAAGTTGTGATTTTCATGTTTGTTGGTATGACAGGTTTTTTGTATGGTTACCAGGACATTTTGGATTATTAATATATTATATCATTAGGTTGCAGTGTAGCATGGGGGCCTTACAGGATACCTATGTTCAGCTTCCTGACAGGTCCCACTGACTGAACCCACATTGGTAAAAGTGAAGTAATGAGTTACACCTCTTCATTGAAGACAGTAAGACAGCAGTTTAGCTTCCCTCTTGGCTTGCTAAGACCTTTCTAGTGAAAATTGGGCATTACCTTGCTCCACTGATGATACCAATTAGAGCTAGATGCTAACACCAAGGGCAGAGAGAGTAGAGGCAACCCTCATACTGTGAAGTGAAGCACCAACCAGCTCCACCGTTTTTGTCTTGTTAATGAGGGTAAATTTGGAGGTTCACTTGCCTCATTGACAAGGAAAAAGAAGGTAAAACAGTAGTAGTTACTGGCTCTACCTTATGATGCCTTCTGTAGTCTCACTGCTATTGAGTATGGATAGAGGCTCAGTTCACCTTTAAACTCAAGTTACACTACCTTATTAGAGGAATCAGAGCACAGCTTGTTTACACTAAGTTGTTAATAGAAGATCAAATTTCCTTGGTCCTACCTGCAATATCTTGGCCCAGGAGATCAAAATGATGCCTTTTCCGCCCAATGAAAGATGAAAGAAGAATTCTTTGCTTAGCCTCACTGATACTGTCAGGTGAGGATTAAGAACTCGGCCATCTGCTTCTGTGGGATGGCAGAGGGTTAAGTGGAATATATCCGCTCCCACTTTGGCTTTGCTGAAACTGTGAGGTAACTGAGTACTTTTTGCAGCACTGTTTAACTGAGTTAATATTGCCAAAAAGTCTATCTTTGTAGGTGATTCTTGTATGGTCCTTTTGGCAGATGAACAGGATTGGGTTTTTGTTGTTTGTTTTAATTTCAACAGATTTAGGAGTACAAGTGGTATTTTGTTACATAGATGAATTATATAGAAGTGAAGTTTATGTTTTTAGTGTAAAAGTGTATATGGTATCCTACAGGTAATTTTGATCCTTCATGTACCTCCCTAAGTATCCAATGTCCATTACATCACTCTACAAGCCCCATATATCCATAGCCTAGCTTTCCCATGTGAGAACACACAGTAATTGGTTTTCCATTTCTGTGTTATTTCAGTTAAGAAAATGGCCTCCAGTTTAATTGAACTTGCTGCAAAAGACCTTATTTCACTCTTTTATGGCTGAGCAATATTCCATGGTGTATATACACACCACGTTTTCTATATCCAATCATTGGTTAATGGGCACTTTGGCTGATTCTCCTTTTTGCAATTGTGAATTGTGCTTTGTAAACATATGAGTACAGGTGTCTTTTTAATATAATAACTTCTTTACCTCTGCATAGATAGCCAGTAATGGAATTGGTGGATCGAATGGTAGAGTTACTTTTAGTTCACTCACAAAGCTCCATACAGTTTGCCATGGAGGTTACACTAATTTATATTCCCACCAATAAAGTGTAAGTGTTCCCTTTTCACTGCATCCACACCAACATCTATTGTGTTTTAACTTTTTTTTTTTTTTTTGAGACAGAGCCTCAAGCTGTTCCCCTGGGTAGAGTGCCGCGGCATTACAGCTCACAGCAACCTCCAACTCCTGGGCTCAAGTGAGTCTCCTGTCTCCGCCTCCCAAGTAGCTGGGACCACAGGCGCCTGCCACAACGCCCGGCTATTTTTTTTTTGGTTGCAGCCATCATTGTTGTTTTGGCGGGTCCGGGCTGGGGATTCGAACCTGCCACCTTAGGTGTACGTGGCTGGCACCTTAGCTGGTTGAGCTATAGGCGCCGAGCCGTGTTTTAACTTTTTAATAACAATACTTCTAACAGGAATAAGGTAGTATTTCACTGTGGTTTTAATTTGCATTTTCCTAATGATTCATGACATTGAGCCTTTTTTCATTGTATGTCTTCTTTTGTAAAATGTCTTCAGTGGGCTTTTATCTGAGTATTTTATGACTCTATCTGTTGGTTATACGTGAAGGTTTCTTCAGCAGCCTTTAAAGAATGTATAAGAGATAATAAGGAAAGCCAGGTAACTCTTTCTCACATCATTTCTGAAGTCCTGAGGTTCTTGAGGATCTGCCTTCTTCTTTCCACTTATTTTTTATTAAATCATAACTGTTTTATTAAATCATAACATTTATGGGGTACAGAGTGCTGATTTGATAAATAATGTGGAATGCTCACATCAAGTCTCACTTACATATTTGCTATGGTCAGACATTTATACTATACTCTTAACAGACTTGTAGCATACCCTTGCATTGTGCACAATACGTGAGGTCCAACCAAATACCTTTCCTTCTCCTACTCTCCCCACCTTCTTTCTGAACTATAGTTGTGTTTTATCATTCATATGAATGTGTAAGTGATTATATATTGGTTTCATAATAGTATTGAGTACACTGGATACTTTTAACCATTCTTGTGATACTTTACTAAAAAGAATATGCTTCAGTTCCATCTAGGTAAACATAAAAGATATAAGTCTCCATCCTTTTCTATGGCTGTATAGTATTCTGTGGCATACATATACCACAATTTGTTAATCCATTCATGGGTTTATGAGCATTTGGGCTGCTTCCATGACTTACAAATTGGGCTACAATAAACTTTCTGGTGCAAATGTCTCTGTTGTAAAATGATTTTTGATTATCTGGGTAGATACCTAGTAGAGGAATTGTAGGATTGAACAGTACATTTACTTTTAGTTCCTTGAGAATTTACCAAATTTCTTTCCAGAAAGGCCATGGAAAGGCAAAAATCCAAAAAGGCAATCGTACTAGCAATGCAGTGTTCCCTGCTCTCCACATCCATACCAATATCTGTAGTTCTGGGATTTTATGATGTGGGCTAATTTTACTGGAGTTAGGTAATATCTTAGAGTGGCTCTGATTTGCATTTCTCTGATGATTAAAGATATTGAGCATTTTTTCATGTGTTTGTTGGCCATTCGCCTGTCATCTTCAAAGAAGTTTCTGTTCAAGTCTTTTGCCCACAAAAACATGGGGTTATTTGTTCTTTTCTTACTGATTAGTTTCAGTTCTCTGTGTATTCTAGTTATCAGACCTTTGTGGGAACCATAATCTGCAAAAATCTTCTCCCATTCTGAAGGATGTCTGTTTCCTTTACTTACAGTGCTCTTGACTATGCAGAAGCTTTTTAGTTTGATTAGATTCCAGTAATATATATTTGGTGTTACTTCAATTATTGGGAGGGTCCTCTTCATAAAATTAGGCCAATTTCTTCAAGTGTTTTCCCTGTACTCCTAGTGTTTTTATAGTTTCATAAGTTTTAATCTTTTATCCAGTGAGAATCAATTTTTGTTAGTGGTGAAAGGTGAAGGTCTAGTTTTAGTCTTCTACAGGTCACTAGCCAGTTCACCCAGCACCATTTGTTAAATAGGGAAACTTTCAGCTCGGCGCCTATGGCTCAAGTGGCTAAGGCACCAGCCACAGACACCCAAGGTGGTGGGTTCAAATCCAGCCTGGGCCCGCCAAAAAAACAACAATGATGGTTGCTACCACAAAATAGCTGGGTGTTGTGGTGGGCGCCTGTGGTCCCAGCTACTTGGGAGGCGGAGGAAAGAGACCTGCTTGAGCCCAGGAGTTGGAGGTTCCTATGAGCTGTGATGCCACAGCACTCTACCCAGCGGGATAGCTTGAGGCTCTGTCTCAAAAAAAAAATAGGGAAACTTTCCCCCAGTGAATGTTTGTGATAGGCTTATCAAAGATCCAATAATGGTAAGTGGGTCTTGGGTTCATTTCTTGGTTCTCTATTGTATTCCATATATCTAGTTCTCTATTTTTGTACCAGTATCATGCTGTTTTGATCACTATAGATTTATAGGATAGCCTCCTAATTTGTTTTTATTTCTGAGCAATGTATTGGCTGTTTGAGGTTTTTTTCTGATTCCATATAAAACAAAGTACTATTTTTTCAAGATCTTTAAAGTATGACATTGGTGCTTTAATAGAGATTGCATTAAATCTGTAGGTTGCTTGGGGTAGTGTGGACATTTTAACAATGTTGGTTCTTCCCAGCCACCAGCATGGTATGTTTTTCCATTTGTTAACATCTTCAGCTATTTCTTTTGTCAGAGTTTCATAATTCTCCTTTCAGAGATCTTTCATGTCCATTGTTAGGTAAATTTTCAGATATTTCATCTTTGGCACTACTGTAAAAGGATTGAGTCCTTAACTATATTTTTGGCTTGACTATTGCTGACATATATCAAAGCTACTGATTTATAAATATTTATTTTTGTATCCTGAGACACTGCTTTATTCCTTGATTACTTCTAACAGTTTTGTGGTTGAGTCCCTGGGGTTTTCCAGGTGTAAGATGATGTCATCTGCAAAGAGTAAGAGTTTGATCTCTGGTGACCCAATTTGGATACCCTTAATCGCCTTCTCTTGCCTGGTTGTGATGGCTAACACTATGTTGAATAGCAATGGAGACAACGGGTACCCTTGTATAGTTTCTGATTTGAGTGGAAATGTTTTCAATTTTACTCCACTCAATATGATATTGGCTATGGGTTTGTTGTAGATGGCCTCTATCAGTTTAAGAAATGTCTCATCTAAGCCTATTTTCATAAGTGTTGTGATCATAAAAAGATTCCAGATGTTATCAAAAGCCTTTTATGCATCAGTTGAGAGAATCATATGGTCTTCATTGTTATTTAATTTATGTGATATATTATATTTATAAATTTATGTATGTTGAACCAACCTTGTAACTAGGATAAAACTAAAATGATCGTGTTATATAATTTTTTTGATGTGCTATTGATTTCTGTTTGCTAGGATCTTACTGAGTACTTTTGCATGGATAGTCATTAATGATACTGATCTATAGTTTTCTTGTTTCCTTTCCTGGTTTGCAGATCAAGGTGCTATTTGCTTCATAGAATGCACTGGGAAGTATTCCTTCTTTTTCTATACTTTGGAAAAGGTTTTGTAGTATAGGTACTAGTTCCTCTTTGAAGGTTTGGTAGAATTCTGATGTGAAGCCATATGGACCCGGACTTTGCCTTTTTTGTTTCATTGATCTTCTCAATGATTCTTTTGTTTTCAATTTTATTTAAGTCTGCTCTCATTTTGGTTATTTCTTTTATCTGCTGGGTTTGGGGTTGGAATGTTCCATTTGCCCATATTATAAATGTCCATCCCTTCACTCTGAGTCTTTTTTTATCTTTTGAGGTAAGATGAGTTGCTTGTAGGGAACAGGTACCTGGCCTGAGTTATTGTATCCAGTCAGCCAACCTGTGCCTCTTTAGAGGACAATATAAGCCACTCAAATTAATTGAGAGAATTGATAGGCCTGGTAGTATTTTGGGTGTCATGTTTTTCACACGTCCAGTGGATATTTTTAATACTTTCACCATTGTGAAAGGTAGGTTTTGTTCAATAATTTCTGGGTGAGTTTACTTTGGTGGTAGACCATTGTGCTGGCCATTATGGAAAATGGGCCTGAGTATTTTCTGGAGAGCTGGTTTAGTTATGGCAAACTTCCTCAACATGTGGATGTCAGTATATTATTTGATTTCTCCATCACAAGTGAAACTCAGGTTAGCTGGATACAGGATCCTAGGCTGAAAGTTGTTTTGTTTTGAAAGATTGAAGGTTGATGACCATCCTCTTCTGGCTTAAAAAGTTTCAGCTGAAAGATCTGCAGTCATTCTAATATTTCTCCCTTTGTAGGTAATGCTTTTCTTATATCTGGTTGCTTGCAGAATTTTTCTCCTTCATATTAACTTTTGCAAAGTTGATTACAATGTGTATAGGAGATGCTTTATTTGGATTGAATCATACTGGGCTTCTGAAACTATCTACTATCTGAATTTCTGTATCTCTTATAATGCTTGAGAAATTCTCCATATCTTGGAGTAGAGCATCTCTGCCTTTAGGACCATCCTCTTCTCCTTCAGGACTTCCTATAAAGAAATGTTTGATCTTTTGGAGTGATCCCACAACTCTCTTAGTGTATGATCGGTTTTTGCTTTCCATTTCTTGGCCCCTTTGAGCACTTGGATAGTTCCAAAGTCTTGTCTTCAGTTTCAGAGATCCTTTCTTTTGCCTGCTCAACTCTATTACTGAGAGATTCTACTGTACTTTGAAGCTTCATGAATAACTTTTTCATTTCCTTGAGCTATACTATCTCTTTTCTCGTTACGTCCACATCCTTGCTGACTTTGTCTTTGAATTCGTTAATTTCTTGAGACAACTTTTGAAGTACTCTTTGCATTTCTACATTCATCTTTTCCTCCATTCTGTTCATTTTATTTGCCATCCATATTCTCAACTCTATTTCTGACATTTCAGTCATTTGTTTATGAATAGCATTCTTCCAATGTATCTCCTTTACCATTCCTTTGGGGAGTAGATCTACTTTGATTATTCAGGCTGCCAGAGTTCTTCTGCTGGTTCTTCCCTATGATTATTCTCTGCAGTTTGGCTAACAAAACTTAGGGTGAGATTGGATTGAGGGCCTCAGGAACTATAGTTAACCAGCCCTTTACCAAAGAGGTGGGACCGGTGATTGTGGCTTTTCCACAACAGCTTTAACAAAGGTGCCTTTCAGACCTGCAGCCAGAGACTCTGAGAACCTGATTGGTGTGATAGGGGTAGCTGGTTCTGTCTTGTAGTCAGCCAGCTTCTATCCTACCCTAATGAGTCATGGATTTAGGCTGAAATCTCTGCTGAGGAGTGATACAAGCAACTGAGACACCCCGTCCCCCAATAACAACAACTGCTGGAGGATAATCAGTTCCTCCTACTATAACACAACCACAGCTCAACCTGGGAGGGTCCCCGGTAGATAGCCCATGCCAAGAGTTCCAATCTAAGTGTCCTAGGCCGCACAATCACTGTTCAACTAGGAGAGCTCAAAAGGTCTCCAGCAACCCAACAGCAGGAATCCAGAGGCAGCTCCATCCAGAAATCCCAAGAGGTTGGAGTCTGGCTCCTTCCAGTGCTCAATGGAGTCAGGAAGGCCTGCCTAGCTAAACAGCCAGGAGGGTCAGTGGACCCTTGCATGGCAGCCACACACTATCTCTGATAACCCTGTGGGTGTGGGGTCTGGCTCTCCCCAGTGAGCAACAGTGCCAGGGTTATGTACCTGCCAAAGTCAAATGAGAGTCAGCACCTCCTCCCTTGCCACACACTGCCACTGGCAACTCAAAGGGGCTGAAGTCCAGCTCCCTTGTATACTCACTGGAATCTGGGAAGTGTTCCACCAGAGTCTGTCTCAAAGTATGAGCACCTCTGCCTGCCAGCAGGCACTATGGTGAAGCTTTTTCCACTCCTACACTGTCTGCACCTCTACTCCAGCCACACTCCGCCACTGGCAACTCAGAGGGGCTGAAGCCTGGCTCCCTCCAGTAGTCAACAGAATCAAGGAAGTGCTCCTCTAAAGTGTGACCCAGGAGTGAGCCCTGCCAGCATACTAGAATGGCATGGCACTTCTCTCTCCCCTACTTGTCACTAACTCCCTGTGCCCCCAAGCTTCCACATGAATTACTGTTTTTGTGCATTTGTCCAGCAGTACACACAATGCCCAGGGCTCTCAAGAAATTGCCAAACACTCTGGGCTCCCTAGGGAACAGCTTTCAGACTGCCAGGTGAGGGGGAAAGGGTGGACTGGGAATTTCAGAATTGTGATGAAAATACTAGGTCAATTTTATGCAAGGCAAGAGAATGCCACAGGTGGGAACCTCTCTGAAGGAGGCCTGGTGTAGCGGCTTTCTCCTGTGGGGTAAAATAAAAGGTCTTTTGTTTACTGCTTGCTTGTAGCAAGCCACTCTCTTGGGGGAGGGGTCTCTCATCCTCTTAGCAATGGATTTTGCATGAGAATTTGTTTCCTTGGAGTCACAGCTTGCCTCAGCAAGGATGATAATGCACTTATCAATCTTCTTTCTTAGTTCAGCTCCTGGCCTTGAGCTTCACTGAGTTCATTTTGTCCACTTTCTCTCTCACTGGACATGAACCTCTGTGGAAAGCTGGCTCCAGTCGGCCATTTACCTCCTCCCCTGATTCCTTCTACTTTTCAGAGTCTTTATTATCTCTTCAGTAGGAATACTTTAGTGATCTGATAAAGTTACTGTAAATTATTTGGAACATGTAATATATGAGCATGAGCATACAAAACAAAAACAAAAATAACACAGGACCTCTCCTACTGTATTAAAAAGCACTATAACCTAAACAGTATAGCACTGACAAAGGAATAAGGGACAAAGGAATAAGGAGGTGAATGGGACAAATGTTCAGGACAAGACAGAGTTATGTATGTGTGTGTACAGGCACAGGAAAATTTTAGTGTGTATAAATGAGGCAGTTCAAACCACAGGGAAAAGATGGGCTTTCATTAATGGGTTAGAAAAATAAATTTGGAAATGATTAATATATCAGTTTAGTCATCACACAAATAAATAAAACTAAATTTATACCAACATTAATTTCAGGTAGATTAAAGAATATTTAAAATAAATACATTCAAAGTGATAGGATAAATGGGCATAACTTCTTTTAAAAAGTTTGATTTCATCTAACTTAAAATACTTCACCTAAGTTAAAAATACATGTTCTTTAAAATCTAGGAATTCCATTTCTCAGTATATACATCAAAGAAACTTTTACACATGAGTACCAGGATGATTTTACATCAATGTTTATAGATCACTTTTCATAAAAACCTAAATGGAAACAAGCTAAATGTTCATCAACAGTAGGATGAATCAGTAATCTGTGAGAATGTCAAAGCAATAAAATAAACACAAAAACAAAGTCCTTAATTACAGACAATAACAAGGATGAATTCTACAGAAACTGTTGAGCAAAAAAAGCAAGGGACAAAAAAACTGCATGCAATGTCATTCAGTTCACATAAAGTTCAAAGAGACCACAAATTTTAATATTTAGGGATATGTACAAAGATGTTAAAACTGAACAAAAGCAAGAAACTGATAATGATAAAAACTCAGAATGTTAGGTGATTGGTGGGATCACGCCTATGGTTCATCCTATAAGGGTACATGTGAATCTCTCTAAATGTAGAATATAAATGTCTTAACACAATAACTAAGAAAAAGGCATGAAGGCTATGTTAACCAGTTGGATGAGAGTACTTCAAATTATATAGAGAAACAGTACACTGTATCCCATGATAGTATTAATGTACAGTTATCATTTAATAAAAAAAAGTAATAAATAAAACATTAAAAAAAAAATCGACTCGGCGCCTGTGGCTCAAGTGGCTAAAGCGCCAGCCACATACACCTAAGGTGGCAAGTTCAAATCTAGCCCCAGCCCGCCAAACAACAATGACGGCTGCAACCAAAAAATAGCTGGGCATTGTGGCGGGCGCCTGTGCTCCCAGCTACTTGTGAGGCTGAGACAGGAGACTCGCTTGAGCCCAGGATTTGGAGGTTGCTGTGAGCTGCGATGCCTTGGCACTCTACCCAGGGGGACAGCTTGAGGCTCTATCTTCAAAGAAAAAAAAAAAAAAAAAAGAAACTCAGAATGTTAGTTATGAATGGAAAATATCCATTAGGACATCCATTAGTTAGGATGGAAAATATCCATTCCCTGTTTTAAGGTGTTATCAATAAATATACACTTAATTCAAACTATGTATGAACTAAATAATGATTTCTGGTACCAAAAACATTGTGAAAGATTAGTACATCTGACAAAAATTGAATTATGTTTAATCAGTCATATCATTTTAACATTGAAATTACACATGCATTTTTTATATGTGGTATACTGTAGACAACACATAAAATTAAAGCTTAATTGTACTATTTAGATAATTTAAGATTACTCAAATATTATCTAACTAAAATTAACATTATATCCCGTTGTGTCAATATTTCCATCAATCAAATTACAAAAGATTAGATCTGATTTTAGCTAAAAATGCTAATGTAATACTGAGTGGTGAAATGCTTTACAACATTAAGCTTCTAATATTTTTGAAAGGAAGATCAGTTTTATATTTTTTGATGCCTCAGGCCTCAAACTTTCTGAAATAGTTTTAGATATAATACCAGTAATCGATGAAAGAATTATGTTATGCATCATCCCTGTTTTTTTTTTTCAAGGAATCTGAGAGATAAATCTCTATAACTATAGAATTTTTAAAAAATATATAATGAAAAAAAGAAACTACTTCTTTAGATAAAGGTAAGTATTCAAAAATAGGCAATATCTTTGCTAATTAATTAAACTAAAGAATATATTAATCCTCTGGATTTAGGGTGAGCTTTCCCCAGGGCGGCATATTCAGTCTACCTTTAATACTTCATATAGCTCCTCTATGATATTGTACCCACTAGCATGGCCTCAACTAACTCTTTTATGACAAATCCTCACATTAATCACTAGATTCTAGCTCTCTTTCTGAGTTCTGGGCTGATTTATCCAATGACTTATTGAATATTTGGTTATCTGAGAGGGATCTAAAATTCAACAAGTCTAAAACAGCCTTATTCCTCTCAAATGTATGTTGTTTCCAGTATATATATACACACACACACACATATATATATTTTTTTTTAAGTTAACAGCAACATCAATCCGCCAAGACAGAAACCTGAGTCAACCTTTCCATTTTCTCTTAAATATCCAATAAATCATCAAGTATTATTGATTCTACTTTCTTAAATAATATTTTTCGAATCAGATATTTTTTTCCATCCTCAATGCCATTACTATACTTCAGGTTTTAATCATCTAGTGCCTACATTCTTGCAGTCTGGTCTCCTTCCTTGAAGTCAGTGCCTCCTTCTATTCCGCTGAGATCATTTTTCTCACTCATCATAGAAAAGCTTTTAAAAATTACCAATTAACTGTGTTAATTTCCTGTTTAAAAACCACATAATGGCACTCCATAATTTTCAGGATAAAATCCAAATTTCTTTCTCTCTCTGTTTATTTTTTGAGAGACAGTCTCACCTTTTTTTAACCCTTAGTAGAGTGCCAAAAAAATAACCATAGTTCACAGCAACCTCAAATTCTTGCTCTCAGGTGATCCTCTTGCCTCCGTTTTTCATTTTTAGTAGAGGCGGGGTCTCACTTTTGCTCAGGCTGGTCTTGAACTCCTGAGCTGAAGTAGCTGATCTGCCTTGACCTCCCGCCTCAGCCTTCCAGAGTGCTAGGATTACAGGTGTGAGCTACTGCATCCAGCCAAAATCCAAATTTCTTAACATGGTACAGTGACCTACCTCCAGCCTTATATTTTACCAATCTTTATTTATGCCCTTTGATTTGGTGCCACATTATTTCATATTTATGTTTTCAAAAGTTCTTCTGCCTTTGTATTCAACTCCAAGTTGCTAAATTATTTCCTACAATGACTTTGCTGATTAACTTTTTCAAATTACTAGGTTTTCTTCTTATTCATTTTTGTAGGAAACTTATACTTTATTTTTATGAATTTTTTGTTTTTGGAGACAAAGTCCAACTTGGTCACCCTCAGTAGAGTGCCATGTCATCTTAGCTCACAGCAACCTCAAACTTTGGGGTTCAAGCAATCCTCTTGCCTCAGCCTCCCTAGTAGCTGGGACTACAGGAGCCTGCCACAACGGCTGGTTATGTTTTAGAGATGGGGTCTCACTCTTGCTAAGGCTGGTCTCAAACTTGTGAGCTCAGGCAATCCATCCACCGTGGCTTCCCAAGTGCTGAGATTACAGGCATAAGCCACTATGCCTGGCCCAGACATTTTATTATTGAATATACATTTTAACTGTACTGTAAGATAGAGTAACTTTAAAATGTTTTTCAACTCAATAGCCTTCATAAAAATGTTGTCTAATTATTTGTATGTATATATTTATTGATGGCTTAAAGTTTCTAGAGTTCAACTTTTTTTTGAGTCATTATAACATATATTTCAAGAAATAATAAACACAAGGTTGTCTGACCCCTGAACAATATTTGCTTGTATTTTTCGAAGCAATTACTGAACTTCAAACAAATTCTTTATTCACTTCCCATTCTTCCTCTGAAAAATGAAGAATCTGGATTAGACCTAAGGCTTTTCCCAGTTAAAATATTTTATGAGTTTATATCAAGTTGAAATGAGTCTCCTAAAAGAAAAATCTTGAAAGATTTTTTTTGATGCTAGACTATAACTATGGTAATTAACTCCTGATATTGATTACTTATTAGAACACCTGTCATGAATATTAATAGTATGTCTCATAAGAAAGATAAATGAGCTTAACTGATTTAAAAATAATACAGAGAAAATTGAGGATTATTTACTAAGCTTTAAATTTACTGAACTTGATACTGAAAAGTTTAAACAAATTACGCTTAATTACTGGTTGAGATCTTTACACGTCATTTTTAACAACCAGTTAGCATTCTGTTTATCCTTGACAATTGCTATCCAATTATTAAATTGTACTTGTGCAACAGACAGTAAGTTCCATTTTCAATAGATGATACACTTCTTTTGAACAAGGGCAATATGTTATTTTAGAAGGTAAATATTCTGCAAGACTTAAATGTTAGACTTGTTTATAATCTTATGGAGTATTAATCCAATACATTTATCTCTAAGTTTATAGACTATTATCCAATATTAGACTTTTAACCATATCTAAAGAATGCAGTAGTGCTCTAATTTTAAAAAGTCAATTTTTCACTCATTATAATGTAAATTTTTAATTGAAATTGACATGTTGTGTTTTCTTTCTTTTTTTTTTTTTTTTGAGATGGAGCCTCAAGCTATCCCCCTGGGTAGAGTGCCATGGCATCACGCTCACAGCAACCTCCAACTTCTGGGCTCAAGCGAGTCTCCTGCCTCAGCCTCCCAAGTAGCTGGGACTACAGGCACCCGCCACAACGCCTGGCCATTTTTTGGTTGCAGCCATCATTGTTGTTTGGCGGGCCCGGGCTGGGGATTCGAACCCTCCACCTTAGGTGTATGTGGCTGGCGCCTTAGCAGGTTGAGCCACAGGCGCTGAGCCCATGTTGTGTTTTCAAAGGAACCAGTAAGTATTTAATAAAAGACTTGATACTATATAAAATTGGTAAAGGCATACAAGGTAAAGAAATTTCAACAAGATAAAAAGATAATCCATTAAGCATAGTAATGCTTATACACAGTGTTTTCTAATGTAGCTTTTCGATGAACTGCAAAGGAAAGGATTTCAAATGGTAGATGGAATCTGATGGTGATACAATGTTTAATCCAAAGAGAATAACTGGAATTTAAATGATGTCCTAATATATCCAAATATTGAATCATAATAAAGAGCAAGCAGGCCAGCCATGGTGGCTCATGCTTGTTTTCCTAGCCCTTTAGGAGACTGAGTGGGGTGGATAGCTTGAGCTCACAGGTTTGAGACTAGCCTGTGCAAAAAAGTGAGACCCTGTCTCTACTAAAAATAGAAAAAAACTAAGGCAAGAGGATCATTTGAGCCTAAGAGTTGGAGGTTGCTGTGAGTTATGATGCCATGACACTTTAGCCAGGGCGACAACTTGAGACTCTTGTCTCCAAAAAAAAAAGTAA
Organism: Otolemur garnettii; assembly: GCF_000181295.1. Taxonomy (NCBI): domain Eukaryota; kingdom Metazoa; phylum Chordata; class Mammalia; order Primates; family Galagidae; genus Otolemur; species Otolemur garnettii. The sequence continues at coordinate 3,729,763 of NW_003852510.1, forward strand.
AAAATAAAGAGCAAACAATTCTTTACCCACCTCCCCACCAAAATACTAACTTTTTGTAGAGGTGGAAAATGTCATACTATACCTTGATTTCTTCCACTTCATCTGGTACTATCTTGTATGCTGATATAGTCCCACCCAATCTGAAATAAAGAAAAGAAAATATTCTCAAAACCAGTAATAGTGTATAAAAATATGGAAGATTCCTGCCATTAGCATGAGAGTGCCATGAATAACTTCCCAATGTCCGTCTCAATAATCATGGAGGATAAACAACCTTTTTGTACTTACGCCTTTCATTTATTAGTTTAAAAGATAATGAGTGACTACTTGAAGAGCAATCATTGTTAGAATTTTATCCATATCTAAACTCCACTTATTGATGATTTTAATAATGCTGAAACTGTCAACTTAATGGTGGATTCTGTCACAAGTAATATGCATCAGGAACTGATAGCAGACATGGAGTTTGCTTTTATTTAAAAAAAAATTAACAGATTTTACTTTTTAGTGAAATTGTAGGTTTACAAAAAATTGAACATAAAGTAGAGAATTTACTATCCCCTTCCTTCTTTCCACTTCCATTCCCCCGTTTCCCTTGTAATACAAATTAACATCTTATACTGTTGTACCTGGAATGATGAACCAATATTAATACTGTCTCTTTTCAAAAATAAACAGAGAGTAAGAGTGATATGTATGCATAGCACTGTCCAAGGGAAAGAGATAAGAATTTGGGGGTTATAAATAACTTAATACCTAAGATACATTCTTAGCCTTGAGGTAGTGATGCCATTATAGTTTATGTTCATGTATTTTTAGAAATTTTTAGAAAACAACTAAGATTTGTATAGTATCATATGCCAAGCAGGCACACACACACACACACACATATAATATATATACATATATAATCAAATTTAATTCTTACAACTGTCTCTATTGTAAAATTTATAAATTGAGGTACAAAGTGATTCAGTAATTTTTCTTAAGTAAATGAAGAAACTAGTAAGTAAAGGAACTGAGATGTATGTAACTATAAAATACATAATAGATTTTGAATACTTTATTTGTAAAAGTGAATTTTAAAATATTGATTATGTGTTAAAATAATATTCTGGATAAATTAGGTTCAATAAAATACATTATTAAAGTTAATTTTATTCTTTTTTTACTTTTTAAAATGTGGCTACTAGACATTTTTAAATAGCACCCAGGGCATTTGTGGATCCCTTCTTATTTCTATCAGGTATTTTTGGTTCTTAAGCTCCAAGATTCCCTATCTGCCTTTGCGCTAACTCAGGGCTCACAAAGGAACCTTCAGATTCCTTGAGTTTGTAAGTATTCCATTATTAAAAAAGGGAGTATCATACATAAGGCACTTAAATATTCTAGATAATTTAGGATATCTCCTCTCTTCAATGTAAATTAATAAATGTCATTTTGGTTTCCATTAACAAAAACCCTAAATCCAACCTAATATTTTTGTTGGGTAACTATGCATTTAAATTATTTAATATTCATTATCATGTGCTCCTGCTAATAAAACCAGACTTTGATCTGAGAATAATTTCCTAGACTTAATGTGCCATAATTAAATGCTGAAAACAGTAATGAATTTTAACTCAATTAACTTCATCTAAGGTACACCAGTGATGTAATATATTAGACATAGTAAGGGAACTGTATGGTCAAGTAGCTAAATATAAAGTAAGCTTGGAAAACTTCCACATTATGCTAAATATAGAACTGAAAAAGAGATGAAAGGCGATATAAACACCAGAAAAAAATTCCAGAAAACAGAAACAATCTAGGAAAAAACTAAAGAAAACAACCAAGTCGTTAAGCATTATTAAAAACAAACAAACAAATAAACAAAACTGTTCAAGTCCAAGCATGCGGCTCATGCCGGCAATCCTAGCACTCTGGGAGGCCAAAAGAGAAAGACCTCTTGAGGTTAGGAATTTGAGACCACTATGGGCAAGAGTTTGACCCCATCTCTACTAAAAATAGCACAAAGTAGGTACTGTGGCAGGCACCTGTAGTCTAAACCCAGGAGTTTGAGGTTGCTGTGAGCTAGGCTGATGTCATGGCACTCTACAGTAAGACTCTGTCAAAAACAAACAAACCAAAAAACCCTCTGTTTTTTCCTAAGTGAATCTGGCTAACATTTTGTCAATTTGATGATCTTTCAAAGAACCAACTTTTGTTTTTTCACTCTCTTGTTTTTCATTCTCCATTTCATTTATTTCCACACTAATGTTTATTATTTCCTTCCTTCCATTTTTCCTTTCCACAATTATTGCTTTCTATTGAGGTTAGCTGATTTATCTTTTCCTTGTAGTGAATCTTTCTATCTTCTCATTTCCTTTTATGTATTTCTTGTAGGTATTTTCCTTGTGGTCATTAGGGGAAAGACATTTAACATCCTAAATTTATAATAATTTAATTTGAATCGATAGTAAATGAACTTCAGTAATCAGCAGCATATAAAACTCTACTCCTACACAGCTCCATTGTCTAGCATTGGGTTTCTTTTCTCTAGTTCATCAAAGTGTAAAGTTTGGTTATTTATTTGAGATGCTTCTTCCTCTTTAATGTAAACATTTATGGATATAAATTTCCCTCTGAGCACTTGCTTTCATTATATCCCATGAGTTCTATATATGTTGTGTTGCTCCTCTCCCCTCCCCTCCCCTCACCCCTCCTCTTTGAGACAGAATGTTACTTTGGCATCCCCAGTAGAGTGCAGTGGTGTCTCACCTCACAGCAAGCTCAAACTTTTGGGCTCAAGTAATCTTTTTGACTCAGCTTTCCAAGTAGCTAGAACTACGGGTGCCTGACATAACATCTGGCTCTTTTTAGCGATGTCTTGCTCTTGCTAAGGCTGGTCTCAAACCAGCTGAGCTCAAGCAATCCACCTGCCTCAGCCTCTCAGAGTGCTAGGATTTACAGGCATATGTTGTGTTTTCATTTTCATTCACCTCAAGGTATTTTCCAATTACATTTGTGATTTCTTCTTTAAACCCCTGGTTGTTTAAAAGTGCATTGTTTAACTACCACATGTTATATGCATTTTCTAGTTTCCCTTTTTCACTGATTTTTAGCTTCATTCCACTGTGGCTAGAGATGATACTTCATATGAGTTTTATCTTTTTAAATTCATTTAGCCTTTTTTCTTTTCTGGACTAAAACTACCATCTATCCTGAAGAACATTCTATGCCTTCTTTTGTGTATTAACAGCAACTGCCAACTGAAACACAATTCCATTTGGCATTCCTAATTTATTTTGTTAAATGTTAATCAATTTATTTCTTTAATATAAAATTCCTTTAAGAGACTTTTAAGTAAATGACTTTTCTAAATAATGCCATTATAATGAAAATAAGAAATTTATATATAATAATTATTGTCACTATGAAAACTATTGCAGAAAAAAAGTTGACACACGTTTATTTAGTAATAGGAATGTGTAAGGATACTTTAGAGTTGCTTAGAAATATTTTCATTTTCTGCCTTCACTCAAATCTGCTTGTCTTCCAGTTTTCCCAAATTATTATCATGGTAAATGTTAATTGATCAAGTAAATCATGTCAAAATGTGGAAATCTTCTTGGATGTGTTCCTCTTTCTCAGTTCCTACTACAATTAATGATTGATTTATATTTCTACTTGCCTTCAATAATCTTGAAAATGCCTATTCCTCCATTTCCAGTGACTTACTTTAAGATGCAATTTCTAACCACAATTTTAATACAAAGTATCCCAAAAGTTGCTGTATATAGGGAAAGTGGAAAATTGTACCTAAATCTAATTTTCTTTATGAAATATTCATTAATTTTTTTTACAAAATATGTTATACATGCTGGGCACCTATTTATAAAATTTTGAAATGAATATTTTGTAAATAAAGGTACATTTAGCTATAATTTCCCTTTTTCTCTAAGTAAAGCAACATTAAGGACACCCTGTAGTATCTATATCATGGCTGCTATTGTTTGGTCTTCCTAAAATGCAATTTGAACATAACATCTTTATTTTAATTCATATTGAATACCTTAAGAAGTTTGCTGAGACAATTTTCTTTATAAACTTGATTCCTGCTCTATTTCTTTTCTCATCCTTTCACAGTCCTTCTATGTTCTAGCCATGATCAATAGTTTCATAAATGTATCAGTTAATCTCTTACCTTTATATTTTTTACATTCCCCTATCCTGAATGTTCATCACTTCAGAACTCCTAGTCACCCTTCCAGATTCCACATAACTTTCACAAGACTTATCTCATGATAAGAGAAAAGCACTTTCTGAACTATGACTGAACAGTATCTGACTCATATCTGTATTACAGCATTTGTCCCATTATTGTAATTATTTTTTTCCCATTATTGTAATTATTTACTGAGAGACATCTTCATTAGATTATGAAGGTACAGATACTATTTTAGTTACCTCTGTACACCTAACACATAGTGAGTACTAACATCATGACAAATTAGCACGTTTGGTGAATTAATAAATGATGTCGGAAGACCTAAACATGAAAATTTTCACTAAAATCTTCAGTAAATGTTTTGCTCCAAAGAAATAGTATGTCTATTTTAATAACTTTTATTATAAATTTTTGGTGCAAACAATGTGATAGACACCAACTTCTTTTTGTTTGGGCAGTGCTCCCCTCTAGAAATTCTGCTTTGATTGAAGAAGCAAGCATATGTTTACTGACTTCCATAAGAAGCAAAAATATTGATTCATACATTAAACCTTAGTTTTGCTAAGAACAGAGTGTTCTACAAATATCTCTATACTTGACTTGATTCCTGCCATTCATAGTACTTGTATCAGATATCATTTTAATTAACATAAAGTAACATTAATCTTATTTTTTTCTAGGATATCCTGTTGTCTAAATGATGCCAACGATTTCAATCTCATTAGAAATCTACTAAATATAAAACCAAGATTTCTAACCTTACACACCATACTCAATAAATTCTGCACATGATTATTTTTAGTGTTTTCTATGCTTAAGGTCCTGTGATAGACCATAAAGCCCTAGCTCCCAGATCTAATTTTAAAAATCTAAGATTATTTTAAGAAATTGTATCACCTGGTAACATGGTTTATCACTGGTTTAATTTTAAAATTTAACTTAAAACTTTTGGGGTGTGGTCATTTAAGTGGTCTACATGCTTTAATTTTTTTCTTAGAATATAAGCTCCTAAAGAATAGAATAAAAATTTAATTTTTGAATTCTATATAATATCTAGGCTAATGGCAAACAGGTACTAAATACACGTCTGCTGAATGAATAATTAATGTGCAAAACCCAAATTGTGTTCTTTGAGGTGTTCTCCCACCCCACACAAAGTTATACATACAAATGAGTTTAGGAAACCAATATGTTAAATCTGCATAGATAAAGATAATCTTGACAATTTTAACTAGCATATTAAAGCCCTAGGAAATTTTGCAATAAAGAAATCTATTCAAATTTAAGCCAATGTTATAAAGACATATTTAATTTCATTCTCTCAACACATATTAATTAAGCACCTACTATGAGCCAGACATTATTCTAGTTGCTGGGAACAAATTAGGAAATCAAACATTTATAATGGACTTGTATTAGGTACTTGTACATATATTGCCTCAGTACTACATCCTGGATCATATTAATTTTCTTAAAATTAAACTTTCATACATAAGTGTTGTTGTAAAGATATGACTTTTTTTCAAATTTTATACTATGGAAATCTAACTATCATTAGAAATATAGTCTGGGTATGGTAGCTCACACTTGTAATCCTAGCTCTCTGGGAGACCATAGCAGGAGGACTGTTTCGGATCAAGGCCAACCTGAGTAAGAACAAGATCTTGATTCTACTAAATACAGAAATGTCAGCTGAGTATTGTGGCACATGTTTATAGTCCCAGCTACTTGGTAAGCTGAGGGAGGAGGATCACTTGAGCCCAGGAACTTGAGGTTGCAGCGAGCTAAGATGATGCCACTGCACCCTATCCATGGAGACAGAGCAAGACTCTGTCTCAAAAAATATATATAAATTAAATGAATAAAATTAAAGAAGTATTGACTGTAATACATTCTTGATGTCAACTAATTTTCATATAGGTTGGACACTAGAAAACAATCGGTTTGTATTTTTATGCTTTATGCAATGTTTAAAGAGAAAGAAGTTTATAAAGAAGCATGTTAGAAAATCTTTCCAGAACTGAAACATTTTGACATAAACCATTAGAAGTATGTATATGCAATAGAAGCCTTTATAAAAATGCTATTTTTCTTATTTAAAGTTTTTATTTAGTCATTTTTTAATGAACACTAGTAAAATTCCATTGTATTTATTTCATATAATGCAGTTATAGTAAACATTCACTAAGACCTCATATATTATATGAAAATTTGACCAACAATCACTAACCTCTTACTGATATACAAAGAATGCAATATATAATTAAACGGGATAAGAGAGTACTTCTTAAACTATATGAGAAAAAAACACTCTTTGTAAGTCTCTAACATATTATTACCCAAGAATCTTTTTATATGCTACTGAAATCTCATCTACTTAATACTCTTAAACACTGTTCTTTCACTGAATAAATGTTTATTAAACATGTATTATATGCAAAGCATTAGTCCATGTGCTACAAAGAAAGCAGTGAAATATTTAGTACTTCTACTCATGAATCTTACATTCCTTCAGAGGGTGACAGGCAATGAACAAATAAGAAAATTTCAAAAGTACTAAGTGCTATAAAGAATAAAATTGAAGATGATGTGATATAATGCACAGGAACTACTTTAAATTGGGTGGCGCCAAATTCTCAGAAAGTGATATACTAAACTAAGGCTTGCTATTAATTTTCTTAGTAATTGCATATACTTAAAATGGCTGGGCAATATGGCTCATGCCTATAATCACAGCATTTTAGGAGACAGAAAGGGGAGGCTCACTTGAGACCAGTTTTGGCCTCAGGAACATAGCAAGACCTTTTGATAAAAAATAGAGGGTGCCAGCCTCCTATACTGGGGGTGGTGGGTTTGAGCCCAGCCCTGGCCAAAAACTGCAAAAAAAAAAAAAAAAAAAAA
>NW_003852510.1:3736975-3852178 GCF_000181295.1 Otolemur garnettii
TATAGCTGTGTACATTAATGCAATCACAGGGTACAGTGTGGTATTTTCACATAATTTTGAAATACTGTCATCAAACTGGTTAAAGTGGCCTTCATGTCATTTTCTTAGTTATTGAGTTAAGACGTTTATACTCTGCTTTTCCATATACTCTGCTAAACCATAGAAGGGACCCCACCAATCACCCCCCCTCCCCCATCCACCTCCCACCCCTCCCCTCCCCTCTCCCAACCCCCTTCACATATCTAAGGCTGTAATTAGGTTATAACATTCCTATGAAAGCTATAAATTAGTTTCAAAATAGGGCTGTGTACATTGGATACTTTTTCTTCCATTCTTCTGATACTTTGTTTGCTAAGAAGAACATTTTCCAGCTCCATCCATGTGAACATGAAGGAGGCAGTCTCCATCTTTCTTTAGGGCTGCATAATATTCCACGGTGTACATATACCACAATTTATTGATTCATTTGTGGGTCGATGGGCACTTGGGCTTCTTCCATGACCTAGCAATTATGAATTGGGCCGCAATAAACATTCTGATACAAATATCTTTGTTGTAATACGATTTTTGGTCTTCTGGGTATATACCTAATAAAGGAATTGCAGGATCAAATGGCAGATCTATTTTTAGTTCTCTCAGTGTTCTCCAGATGTCTCTCCAAAAGGAACGAATTAATTTGCATTCCCACCAGCAGTGTAAGTGTTCCCTTTTCTCCACATTTACACCAACATCTCTGGTTTTGGGATTTTGTGATATGGGCTAATCTCACTGGACTTAGGTGATATCTCAAAGTAGTTTTAATTTGCATTTCTCTGATGATTAAGGATGGTGAACATTTTTCATATATCTGTAGGCAATGTGCCTATCTTCTTTAGATAAATTTCTATTCAAGTCCCTTGCCCACTCTGAGATGGGATCACTTGTTTTTTCTTGCTAATATGTTTAAGTTCTCTATGGATTCTGGTTATTAAACCTTTGCCGGAGGAATAACCAGCAAATATCTTCTCCCATTCTGAGGGCTGTCTACCTACTTTATTTACTGTGTTCTTGGTTGTGCAGAAGTTTTTTAGTTTGATCAGGTCCCAAAAGTGTATTTTTAATGTTGCTTGAATTGCCCAAGGAGTCCTCCTCATAAAGTTTTTGCCCAAGCCGATTTCTTCAAGTGTTTTCCCTACACTTTCTTCTAGTATTTTTATAGTTTCATGTCTTAAGTTTAAATCTTTAATCCAGTGAGAGTCTATCTTAGTTAATGGTGAAAGGTGTGGGTCCGGTTTCAGTCTTCTACAAGTCACCAGCCGGTTAGCTCAGCACCATTTGTTTAAAAAAAAAATTTTTTTTTTTAATATAATTAGTCAGGTGTGATGGAATGAACTTCTTATCCTAGTTACTTAGGAGGCTAAGGTAGAAGGCTTGAGCCCAGGAATTGGAGACTACAGTGAAGTACGACTGTGCCACTGCACTCCAGTATAAGATATAAAGAATTTCTCATGGAAATACTCAGAACTCCATTGTATACAAATCAGCACAAAAGATACCCACCAATGTCAAATCACCCCAAAGAGCTAAAGCTCGTAACTCATAGAGACTCACAACACAAAAACAAAGCAACAAAGTACTCTTATGATTAATAGAACAGCATTACACATGCTGTTTACATTCTATTTATTAATGATAATGGCATGAATGTAACAGTCAAAAAATATAGGCTGCCTAAATGGATGAGAAAACCCAGCCCAAGTACCTGCTGACTCCAAGAGACACAGCTAAACAATAAGGTTGCAAAAAGGCTCAAAGTGAAAGGATGTAAAAAATATATATATATTTTTTCACAAATAGAAACCAAAAGAAAGCAGGTATTGTCATTCTAGTATTGGATAAAATTGACTTTAAATCAACAATGGCAAAGAAAGACAGAGATGGTCATTATACAATGGTAAAAAATACAATAACTACAGGTTTCTCCCACCACACATAAAAATTAACTTGCTATTAAGGAATAATTATTTTTCATTTAATTTGCTTTCCAGAATAATATATTCACAAGGTAAAAAAATTTCCAAAGTTAGGAAAGCATAGTAGAAACTTTCCTCCCTATCTTGTCATACCAGTTGAAAGCATTTGCAAATATATCTGCCACATATATTTGTGTGTATCTATAGCTTCCTTTTGTGTACAGTATATTGTATATATTTTTGTTAGTAATTAAGATAAGGTTTACATATGCTTTCAAAAAAGAGGATCTTATATAATGAATATCTCTGGTTCTTGAAGATTCTACCAGTTTTAGTTCAAATAAAATATACCTACTGTTTTGTTTTTTTTTCATATCTCCATGGCTTTCCTGGATTCTCCACCTCTACTCCTTTCATACCCACTCTCAACTAAAATATCTTGCTCTACTTGGTTTCTATCGCCTTTCACTCATTAATACTAACTGCATTAGTCTTAAATAACAGAAAAATTAATTAGCTTGACTTAAGTATTTACAGGGCCTGCAAAAAAACAACTAATTTAGGTAATTTAAAGACACTATGTGCTATTTCAATTACTTGTCAGAGACTGCTATTCCTGCCTTGCAGAATTAGTTTAGAAATATGGCTTTCATATTTTCCTTTGTGTGATTCAGACTTAAATAAACAACTTACGCTTACAAAATTCTTGCTATCAAAAAAGACTACTGTTCTCAGCACATGTAAAATAACCCAAAGTATTCATTTAGTTGTAAAGTTTAGTGATAATTATGCATACCTTAATTTTGCAACCATTCCTTAATTAATGAATAACTACATATATCATATGAAGTTAATGTTGCCATTCAAAAGACAGTAAAAAAAAAATGGTTCAAGTCTAGGTAGGATCTGTCACTTAAAAACCTATGAGTCCTTGGAGCAAATAATATATCTAAATTCCACACTACTTGCTTATAAAAGAGAAATACATTTGACCCTTCATATCCACAGGGGATGGTTCCAGGACCCCCCATGGATACCAAACTCCATGAATGCTCCCAATGCTCAAATGCTTTATTTAAACTGGCATAGTACAGTAGGCCTTCCACATTCATGCATGGGAAGCACAGTTGCCCAACCTCCTACCTCTACCACATCCACTTGTTTGGATGCAAAACAGAAAATAAGGAGGATCGACTATTAATCATCATCAACCTAACAGGATTACTGAGAACAACAAAAATAAAAATGTGTTAAAGCACATTGTAAATTTTAAAAAGCACTAAAGCTGATGATTATTAAATACTGATAAGTACACATGCAATGAATATTTATATTTCTTATATGTATAATAAATCTATAAGTTTTAGTTTTCAATACTTTTAAAGTTAATTTGTAAGTTAAATATTCAAATTCATGAATTTAAAATTGCACATGAACTTTATGGCCACCCTGTATAGTCAACAAATACTTTTTTGAACAATTACTACTATGTGCAAGACAATATGCTGGGTTTGAAATGAAGGAGAAAATAAGATAATTCTTCCCTTCACACAATGTATAATAAAGGCAAAGAGACATTAAGCAGACAAGTATACAAATATTAATTAACTATTAACTGTGATAAACTGGTAGACAGAAGCTCTTGAAAGTCAGAACCTAAGTTAAGTTCTGGCATGGACTGAACTACTCTTGCTAATTTACCAGCACAAAAACATGTATTTTTGGTACCACACTAAGAGACTCCCTTTTTAACTATCCTTTCCCTTTTATCTGTTTAGAGACTACCAGCACACTCCATTTAAATTAGTATCTTTCCTTTCAAGCATGATAACATGAAAAATAAGAAATATATTTTATATCATAACGCAAATTCTTGGGCTCAAGTGTTCCTCTTGCCTCAGCCTCCCCAGTAGCTGGGACTGCAGGTGTCTGCCACAACATCTGGCTAGTTTTTCTATTTTTTTTTTTTTTTTAGTACAGAGAGTATCTCCTCTTGCCTCAGGCTAGTCTGGAACTCCTGAGCTCAAGCAATCCACCAGCCTTAGTCTCCCAAAGTGCTAGGATTACAGGCATTGAGTCACTGCACACAGTTCCATTGACTTTTAATAAGTATTTGTTGGCATAATTATCCCTTGTACCTCTATAAAAGATAATCTATACCTTTGTAACTTCATATCCTTAGATACTGAAGTCACTAACTAATAGCATTATTTTGTATGCTTGTATGTTTATCAGAGATAAACAATGATTAGATATCTTAATTTTTAAAAAAGCAGACAGACTACAAAATTACCAAACACCTTCTTCTATCTATTTATGCTCTACTGACGAATGAATTATTTGGATGAAGGATTTCATCATACAGCATTATAGGTTAAAATGCTGTCTAAATAAGGCTAAATAATCACTATTAATGTATTTTAAAGATTTCCACTAAAGTACAAGAAAAACAAATATAAAAACACCCAGTTAGGCTGTGTAATTGATTTTCAGTAAAGTTCACATTTCTACTGCTGTACCTGAGATATAATGACAACATTTTTAAATAAAAAAAGCCCTCAAAGGTTAAAGACAATTAAAATTTTTTAGGATGGAGGAAATAAATTGGTGCAATTTCTGTGTGGATACAATAATACAAAGTGAGTTTCGCACAACAAAAGTACTGCAGAAAATAAAATTTAATTCTTTAATAATTTTATAGATTATTAATAGAAAATAAATAGATTATATTATTGTATTATTTGTATTACTTTTTAAAATCTTGATAAGATTTGGCTATACTTTAAAAGGCCTACCTCACACATTTCTTCACCTGTTGTATAAATTACACAGACTATTCAATACAAAAAGAAGTACATTTAGCAAAGTTTTTCAGGCTTGTTAACACTGCATTGTATGCCTTACTTAACAGAGAAGTTCCACAGTGAAGGGCACTAACCATATACTATCCCAAACATATTTAGAGTGTTCATGATCATCTCATTCTATTATATGTTGAGTAACAAACAAATTGCATAAGTTAGACAAGGGAATTTACTAAAAATTACTGAAGGAACATTATGCCATCATGAGATAATCTTAAAGGTTTTAGTTAAGATAATGGTATGAAAGAGATGACACATTCAAACTCACCTTAATGAAGATGGGCTAGGCATGGAGAAATCACCATGGGATAGAACATGAACCATAAAAGTAGCAAGAATGGTAAGCCATAACACCTAGGACTAGAGGCAAGGGAAGGAAGCAGTAATTAGGACACAGAGAGAGTAGGTGCATGGAGAAAGACTGACTAGCCTGGCAGGGCGCTGGCAACGTGGCAAAGAGTGAGCTAGAAGGAAAAATGATTTGATTTTAAATCTAAGACCTAATTCGTAGTTCTCAACAAAATCTGTTCTAATTTCCAACTGGAGAAAATAAGGTTTACTCTAATTATGAAACCATGGCTGTAATTCATCCATCCATAAATACATATAAATATTTTTTCCGTGAATTTTCTTTAAGTGCTTTACTCTATATATGTCAAACCAGCCACAAAATATAGATATATAAAATTAGAGTAAGAAAATTACTATAAGTCAAAAGAAAACAAAATGAAATTAAGGTGTCATAAAGATATGAATTACAAATATAAAACTGTGATTACAAAGGGTGCTACATTTTTTCTGAATATATGTTTTAAAACCCACAACTTTCTGTTTACTATCTTTTACATACAATTATCATTCTGTATCAAAACACTGAAGTCTCCAATTAAATTATTATTAGTTTTCTAGCATAATTTCTGTGAGAACTATAAAAGGATACAGTCACTTTAGAAAGCAAAATGTTAGGGCGGCGCCTGTGGCTCAGTGGGTAGGGCGATGGCCCCAAATACTGAGGGTGGCGGGTTCGAACGCAGCCCCGGCCAAACTGCAACCACTAGCCAGGCATAGTGGTGGGCACCTGTAGTCCCAGCTACTTGGGGGGCTGAGGCAAGAGAGTCACTTAAGCCCAAGAATTGGAGGTTGCTGTGTGCTGTGATGCCACAGCACTCTACCAAAGGTGAGAAAGTGAGACTCTGTCTCAAAAAAAAAAAAAAAAAAAAAGCTAAACATAAGAGTTACCACATGATCCAGCAATTCTAATCCTAAATATTTACCTAAGAGAAATGAAAACATAACACCCATACAAACACATGTAAATGAACATTTATAGAAGTATTACTTACAATAACCCCAAAGTGCAAACAACCCAAATGTCCATTAACTTACAAATGGATAAACTGTGCTATATTTAAACAATGGAAATAAAAAGTAACTTAAGTACTAAAACATGCTTCAACACAACACAAAAGTACCTCAAAAGCATGCAAAATTTAAGAAGTTAGACATGAAAACCCCACGTTATACAATTCTATTTGTATGAAAAGTCCAGAATAGGCACATTTATAGTAATAGGAGTAGATTTGTGATTACCTAGCATAAAGCTGGGGGAGAGAGGAAAAGGGAAGTGACTGGTAATAAGAACAAAGATTTCTTTTGGGAAGATGGAAACGTTCCAAATCAGTTTGTGGTAGCAATGGCACAAATCTGTATCTATACTAAACATCATGGAAGTGTATACTTAAAACGTTAATTTTATTGTATATAAAGTATAGTTCAAAACTATTTCTAAAACTTAGGATCAGTTTTATTTGTTCCTTTCCAGCTGTGTGCTTGCTTCTACTTAGTTTAATAATTAAAACCAACAATGCAAATAATTTTCCTATTAGACCAGTAAATATACACCTTTGTTTTTATATCAATTAATTTCATAAGATCACAGAACAGAACTTGTCTTAAAATATTTTTACAGCAAAATATACAGCTATTCCTGCCACCCTAAAACTCAGAGCCCTAAAGAACCATAATTTATTATTTCTCGTATCTGTAGACTGGCTGAAGAATGGCTGCTCCAGGTTAGGCTCAACTGGGTTCACTCAGGAGTACCTGGCTAACAGAATCTGACCCAGAGCTGGGGGTAACTCTCTTACAGATGTCTCTCATCCTTCTCTTGAGACCAATAAGCTGCCACATATTCATGTGGTATAGTAAATGTGCAAGACAGCAAGCAGATATACTTATCCCACTGGTGAAAGCAAGTGGTTAAACTCAAAGTCTAAAAGAAGTCCACTCAACCCACAATAGGAGGATCCTAAAAAATTATATGGTAAAATGCTCTGAAGGGAGTGGTTGAAATATGAGGTCTGTTATAGAAACTAATACAAATTTTAATTATTTTAATTTAAACACATGTTGGTAGGTATTTTCTTTGGGTGTATCAGGCTTCGATGCTATCAATTCTACCTCGTAATTATCACTTAAATGAATCTCTCTTGTCTATTTTACCATTGCTGCTGCTTTACTTTAGGGATTCCTTACTTAGACTAATGTGGTGTTTTCCTTGCCACTAGTCTCAGTTCTTTCTTATCTATTACAGGTATATCTCATTTTATTGTGCTTTGTTCTCTTGTGCTTTGCAGATACTGTGTTTTTTATAATTAAAGGTTGTGGCAACCATTTGGTAGATAAGTCTAAGGGTGCTATTTTTCCAAGAGTATACACTCACTTCAAAGTCTGTCTCACATGTTAGTAATTCTCAACAGTATTTTAAACTTTTCATTATTACTGTATCTGCTACAATGATCAGTGATCATTAACCTTTGATATTACTCCTGTAATTGTTTTGGGGCACCATGAACTGCTGCCACAAGACAGCGAACTTCAGTGATAAATGGTGTATATGTGTTCCAACTGTTCAACAGACCATTTCCCTGTCTCTTATTTTCTCAGGCTTCCCTATTCCCTAAGACACAACAATATTAATTTCAGGCTAATGAATAACCCTAAATGGTGTCTAAATGTTTGAGTGAAAGGAAGAGTCACATGTGTCTCATTTTAAATCAGAAGTGAGAAATGATTAAGATTAGGGTAGAGGGCATGTCAAAAGCCAGACAGCCTACTCTTACTGTCAGTAAGCGAAGTGTGAATGCAAAGGAAAAGGTCTTGAAGAATATTAGAAGTGGACATGCACTTTTGTGAAATAAAGTGAAAATGTTTTATTGCTAATATGGAGAAAATTTTAGTGGTCTGAATAAAAGATCAAACCAGCCACAACATTTCAGTAAGCCAAAGCCTAATACCAGAGCAAGTCCTAAATGACTTCAATTCTACAAAGGGTGAGAGAGGTTAGGATATGGCAAAAGGAAAGTTGGAAACCAGCAAAGATTGGTTCATGAGGTTTAAGGAAAGAAGGCATCTCTATAAACAAAAAAGTGCAAGGTGCAGTAACAAGTACTGATAAAGAAGCTGCAGCACGTTATCTAGAAGATCTTGCAAAGAGAACTGATAAGATTGGCTATCCTTAACAATAGATTTTCATCATAGATGAAACAGCATCTATTGGAAGATGCCATATAGGAGTTTCACAGCTACACAGAAGTCAATGCCTGGCTTTAGAGCATCAAAGAATAGGCTAATTCTATTGTTAGAAGTTAATGCAGCTGGTGACATCACATTGAATTGTGTGCAATGCATATTTTCCATTCTGAAAATCACAGGGCCCCTAAGAATTATGCTAAGTCTACTTTGTCTCTGCTATATAAATGCAACAATTCCTGAATAACAGCACATCTATTTATAGCATAGTTAACTACTTAACTAAGGCAACTTTTATTATCATAGTTGGCCTAAAAGCAGCCATCAATTAAGATAGCATTCAACCTCAACACTAAACATTTTTCCTTTATCTCAAACCTGAAGACCTAACTCCTATTAACCACACTGGACTGATCTATCAACTAATAGAAGCAATAATGTTAAGATAAGTAACAAGAATAACATTCTTCCTGCACAAGTCTACATCAGACAGGATGCCCACTGATAGTTATCCAACAAACAAGACTATTTATGTTAACTATTATCTCAAAAATCTGTGTTAACACAACACAAGTGTGTGCCAAGGAAAAGATTAAAATAAGTAAAAGGAATGTGGCAAAAATAAAACCTGTCTGTTCACCTAATAAAACATGACCTCCAGCATCAACAGGCTGCCCAGGGATACACATTCAATGGCCACTGTATCCTGACTGTGCAAAGGTAACATAATCACTTGTTCTTTAATGAAGGATTTGAATGAATCACCACATGAGGGTTTAACTGTCTATAACTTCCGATCAGTGAAATTGACCTCTTCAAGAAGTGAAAATATAGCAAAACGAGAAGACCCTATGGAGCTTAAATTTAAAATCTAAGTTACTCAAAACTTATCCTAAAATCAAGGGAAATAATACTCAAACTATCAGATTAACAACTGTGGTTGGGGTGACCTCAGAATATAATATAATCTCCAAAATGTTATCTACTTAGACCTAACCAGTCACAGTAAATCTATAACCATACCTCACTGACCCCAAATATTTGATCAATAGATCAAGTTACCCTAGGGATAACAGCACAATCCTGCTTTAGAGTTCATATCAACAACATGGTTTACAACCTCGATGTTAGATCAGGACATCCCAATGGTGCAACCACTATTAATGGTTTGTTTGTTCAATGATTAAAGTCTATGTTATCTGAGCTCACACCAGAGAAATCAAGGTCTGAGGACAAGAGAAATAGAGCCAACTCTTGAAAAATGTTCTCAACCTAATAGATGAAATCATCTTAATCTAATACATTTTCCCACTGCCCTGCCCAAGAACAGGGTTGGTTAAGATGGTAGAGCCTGGTAATTGTATAAAACTTAAAATTTACAAATCAGAGGTTCAACTCCTCTTCTTAACACATGTTTTAACCAACCTCTTCTTACTTGTTGTTCCTAGTATTTTAGCTATAGCTTTTCTGATACTTACAGATTGAAAAATCTTAGGCTACATACAACTCCATAAAGGACCCAACATTATAGGGCCCCATGGACTCTTCCAACCCTTTGGTAATGTAATATAAGTATTCATTAAAGAACCCTTACAGTTCCTAACATCTTCAACACTCCTATCTACAACTGCACCAACTTTAGCCTTATCCCTCGCCCTTATTATGTGAACCCCCTTGTGCCTCACCCCCTAGTAAATGTAAACAAAGGATTCCTATTTATCCTAGCCACATCAAACCTAGATGTATATTCACTTCTATGATCAGGATGAGCATCCAACTCAACATATGCACTAACTACAGCACTATGAGCAGTAATACGAACCACTTCATAAGGTTACTCTAGCAATTATTCTGTTATCTATTCTATTAATAGTGTTTCATTCACTTTATCAGCTCTATTCTCAGCTGATGACTAACTCTCCTATCCTGACCCCTAACAATGATATGATATCTCAACACGAGCAGAAATACATTGAGCCCCATTTGATCTAACAGTAGCAATCAGAACTAGTTTCAGGCTTTAGCATAGACTATACCATAGGCCCTTATGCTCTCTTCTTTATGACCAGATACACTAATATTATTATAACAAATGTCTTAACAACCTAAGTGCATTACATAATATAGGGTGGCCATAAAGTTCATGTGTAATTTAAAATAGTGTGCCATTTAAAACTGCACATGAACTTTATGGCCACTATGTGTGTTTGCAGGCGCATGTGTGTGCGTGCGTGCATATGTGTGTGTGTGTGTGTATATATATACATATATAAAGAAATCTTCTCAACTAGCTTCATAACCTAAACTTTACTATTAACCATGATATTTTTAAGTACAAGCATCTTACCCACAATTTCAATATGATCAGCTCACATACCTCTTATGGAAAAACTTTCTACCCCTAACACTAGCCCTATGTATATGATACATCTCACTTCCTATTTTCTTAGCCAGCATCCCCGCACAAATATAGAAATATGTCTGATAAAAGAATTACTTTCATAAAGTAATAGATGTGAAAATCCTCTATTTCTGGAATTACAGGAATTAAACCTACCCCTAAGAATTCATATTGTTCATGCTACTTAATACACCACATCCTATTAAAGTAAGGTCAACTAAATAAGCTATTCGGTCTATCCCCCTAAAATGTTGGTTTATACTCTTCTTGTATTAATTAACCCCCCTATTTTTTTTAGTTATCTTAACCCTCTTACTGGGCACTATATTCATGATAATTAGCTCCCACTGACTATTAATCTGAATGGGATTAAAAATTCATATATTAGCCAATATTACTATTCTGATCAAAAAGGCAAGAAGCCTTGATTCACAGAAGTTGCTACCAGATATTTTCTCATACAAGCAATGAGATGGGAGGAGAGGGAAGGGGAGGAGAGAAGAGGAGGAAGAGGGAGGGAAGAGGGCAAGAAGGGCATTGGTGGGATATTGCCAAAGGTGCACAATGCAAGGGTACATTCCAAAACAACTAAAGATAAATTATAAATGTCGTACCACAAAAAATAAGAAAAGTGATGGTTATGTTAATCAGTTTGATTTAAGCATTCCACATTATATATCAAATCACACTGTACCCCATAAATGTATACAGTTATGATTTAATAAAAAATGAAATTCAATTAAAAGAATAAAATATTCAGGACAATGAACAGTATCAAAAATCTGTAACCAAGTATCTTCTCTCATAATCTTACTTTTTAATTTAATTTTTATTACCTCCATTCATGTAAACATAAAAGATATAAAGTCTCTGTCCTTTTTATGGCTACATAATATTCCATAGAATACATATATCACAATTTGTTAATCCATTCACGAGTTTATGGACATTTGGCTGCTTCCATGACTTGGCAATTACAAACTAGGCCACAATGAACATTCTCGTGCAAATACCTTTGTTGTAAAATGATTTTTGATTACCTGGCTAGATATCTAGTAATGGAATTGCAGGATCAAATAGTAGGTCAACTTTTAGTACTTTGAGAATTCTCCATACTTCTTTCCATAAAGGATGTTTAGTTTACAATCCTACCAGCAGTCTCTACATCCACACCAACATCTGCAGTTTTGGGATTTTGTGATGGAGGCTAATCTTAACTGGAGTAAGGTAATATCTCAAAGTGGTTTTGATTTGCATTTCTCTGATGATTAGATGTTGAGCATTTTTTCATGTGTTTGTTGCCCATTCGCCTATCATATTCAGAAAAATTTCTGTTCAAGTCCCTTGCTCACAAGGAAATGGAGTTGTCTGTTATTATTGAGTTCTTGGTAGATTCTAGTTATTAGACCTTTATGGGAATCATAACCCGCAAAAATCTTCTCCCATTCCAAAGGCTGTTTGCTTTACTTGCAATGCCCTTAGTTGTGCAGAAGCTTTTTAGCTTGATCAGATCACAAGAATATACTTTTGGTGTTGCTTCAATTGCCAGGGGGCTCCTCCTCATAAAATTTTTTCCAGGCCAGTATCTTCAAGTGGTTTCCCTGCACTCTCTTCTAGTATTTTTAGTTTCATGTCTTAAGATTAAATCTCTTATCCAATGAGAATCAATTTATGTAAGTGCTAAAAGATGTGAGTTCAGTTTCAGTCTTCTACAGGTCACTAGCCAGTTCTCCCAGCACCATTTGTTAAATAGGGAATCTTTCCACCAATTCATGTTTTTGTTAAGCTTATCAAAGATCAAATGACAATTAAGTGGCTGGGTTCATCTTTAGATTCTCTATTCTATTCCATATATCTATAACTCTATTTCTGTGCCAGTACTAAGCTGTTTTGATCACGATAGATATGCAGTATAAACCGAAGTCGGGTAACGTGAAGCCTCCAGATTTGTTTTTATTTGTAAGTAATGTATTGGCTATCTGAGGTTTTTTTTAATAATTCTGCATAAAATGAAGTACTATTTTTTCCAGTTATTTAAAGTATGACATTAGTGCTTTGATAGCAATTGCATTAAATTTGTACATCGCTTGGGGGAGTATGGATATTTTAATAATGTCAATTCTTCCCAACCACGAGCATGGTATATTTTTCCATTTGTTAAGATGTTCTGCTATTTCTTTTCTCAGGGATTCATAATTCTCTTTATAGAGATCTTTCATATCCTTTGTTAGATAAATTCCCAGGTATTTCATCTTCTTTGGCACTACTAGAAAAGGAATGAAGTCCTTGACTATATTTTCAGCTTGACTATTATTACATATAAAAGCTGCTGATCTGTAAGTACTGATTTTGTATCCTGAGATACTGCTATATTCCTTGATCACTTCTAAGAGCTTTGTAATTGACTCCCTGGGGTTTTCCAGGTATAAGATCATGACATCCATGAAGAGTGAGAGTTTGATCTCTTCTGTCATCATTAGAATACCCTTGATCTCTTTCTCTTGCCTTTATTGCAGTGGCTAGGACTTCTAGTACTATGGTGAATAGCGGTGGTGACAATGGGCATTCTTGTCTAGTTTTAGATCTGAGTGGAAATGCTCTTACTTTTACTCCATTCAATATGATACTGGCTGTGGGTTTGCTATAGATGACCTCTATCTGTTTAAGAAGAATGCTGGATATTATCAAAAGCTTTTTCTACATCAATTGATAGAATCATATGGTCTTTGTTTTTTGTAGTAATCATTGAGGAGTTTTTGGATTTCTGTGGTATCTGCTGTTATTTTCCCGTTATCATTTCTGATTGTCATTATTAGAGATTTTGCTTTTCTATTTCTTGTTCTGATAGCCAAAGGTTTATCAATTTTATTAATCTTTTCAAAGAACTAACTTTTTGTTTTGTTGATCATCTGAATGATTCTTTTGTTTTCAATATCATTTAATTCTGCTCTAACTTCTAACCATTTAATTCTGGTTATTTCTTTTCTTCTGCTGGGTCTGGGATTGGATTGATCTTCCTTTTCCAGTTGCTTGAGATGACCCATTAGGTTGTTGACATTCTTTCTGTTTTCTTGATGAAGGCTTCTAATGCTATAAATTTCCCTCTTAGGACTGCCTTTGCAGTATTCCACAGGTCTTGATAATTTGTGTCTTCATTATCATTTTGTTACAAAAACCTGATGATTTCTTAATTTCATCTTTGACTCAGGTATCATTCAGCCTAAGGTTATTTAATTTCCATGACTTTGTTTGAGTTCAACTTTTATTCCATGATGATCCAAGAAGATACAGGAAATAATTTCAATCTTTTGAAATTTGTTGACATTAGAGTTGTGTCCTGAGAAATGATCAATTTTGAAGGATGATATGTGGGCTGATGAGAAGAATGTGCTTTCAGTTTTATTAGGATGAAATGTTCTATAAATGTATGTTTAGTCCATTTGTTCTAGGGTAAAGTTTAACACCACTATTTCTTTGTTTAGCTTCTTCCCAAAGGATCAATCCAGAACTGACAACAGGGTGCTTTTTTTTTTTTTTTTTTTTTGAGACAGTGTCTATGTTGCCCTTGGTAGAGTGCCATGGTGTCACAGCTCACAGCAACATCAAACTCTTAGGCTTAAGCAATTCTCTTGCCTCCGCCTCTCAAGTAGCTGGGACTAGGTGCCCACCACAATGCCTAGCTGCTTTTTTTTTTTCAGTTGTCATTGTTGTTTAGCCTGCCTGGGCTGGTTAGAACCCGCCACCCTTGGAGTATGTGGCTGGAGCCATAACTGCTGTGCTATGGTGCTGAGCTGACAAAGAAGTGTTAAAATCTCCAACTATTATGGTGCAGGAAGATATCAAATTATTCATATCTATTAGGGTTTGCTTTATAAATTGAGGAGCAATCAGGTGCATAAATGTTAATTATTGAAATCTCTTCATATTGAGTGTTTCCCTTGACAAATATGTAGTGTCTATCCTTATCCTTTCTTTATCTTTGTCACTTATAGGCAACAGATATCTGGGTTGAGTTATTGTATCCAGTCAGCCAACCTGTGCCTCTTTAGAGGACAATATAAGCCACTCAAATTAGTTGAGAGAATTGATAGGCATGGTAGTGTTTTGGGCGTCATGTTTTTCACATGTACAGTGGATATTTTTAATATTTTCACCATTGTGGAAGTTAGGTTTTATTTGATAAATTCTGGGGTTTACTTTGGTGGTAGACCATTGTGCTGGTCATTATGGAAAATGGGTCTGAGTATTTCTCCATCACAAATGAAACTCAGTTTAGCTGGATACAGGATCCTGGGCTGAAAGTTGTTTTGTTTTGAAAGACTGAAGGTTGATGACCATCCTCTTCTGGCTTGAAAAGTTTTAGCTGAAAGATCTGTAGTCATTCTAATATTTCTCCCTTTGTAGGTAATGTTTTTCTTACATGGCTGCTTACAGGATTTTCTCCTTCATGTTAATTTTTGCAAAGTTGATTACAATGTGTATAGGAGATGCTTAGTTGGATTGGGTCATACTGGGCTTCTGGAACTATCTACTATCTGAATTTTTGTATCTCTTACAATGTCTGGGAAATTCTCCTCCATAATATTTTGGAGTAGAGCACCTGTGCCTTTAGGACCATCTTCTTCTCCTTTAGGAATCCCTATAAGTTGGATGTTAGATCTTTTGGAATGATCCCACAACTCCTCAGGAAATGTTCAGTTCTTGCTTACCATTTTTCTGCCTCTTTGAATGCTTGGGATCATTCAAAATCCTTGTCTTCAATTTCAGAGATCCTTTCTTCTGCCTACTCACCTCTATTACTAAGGAACTCTGCTGTATTCTGGAGCTCTTCAAATGACTTTTTCACTTCCTTGAGCTCTGCTCGGTCTCTTCTCATTATGTCTGTATCCCTAATGATTCTGTCTTTGAATTCATCAATTTCTGAAGACAACTTTTGAACTACTCTTTGGATTTCTAATTCCATCTTTTCCTCCATTCTATTCATCTATTTGCCATCCATATTCTGAATTCTATTTCTGATCTTCTGATGTATCTCTCTTTTGTCATTCCTTGGGGGTGTTGATCTACTGTGATTATTCATGTTGCCATATTCTTCTGCAGGTCCCCCTGCCCCCGAGTATTTTCTGCAATTTGACAATTAAAATTGGTAGAGTGAGACTGGATTGAAGGCCCCAGGAAGTGGCCATAACTAGCCCTCTACCAAAGAGCTAGGGCTTGTGATTGTGGCTTTTCCCCTACAGCCTTACAAAGGTCTCTTTCAGAGTTGCAGCTAGACTCTGAGGAGAGTCTGCTTGGTGAGAGAGCACTTGCTTGCTCTGTCTTGAAGTCAGCCAGCCTCTACCTAATTCTAATGAGTCATGGTATTCGGCTGAAATCTCAGCTGGGGAGAGATACATGTAACTACAAAGCCCTGCCCTCCACCACAGACAGCTGGAGGAGGAGATTCAGTCCCTCTCCACTACAAAACAACCATGGTTCAATCTCAGAGGGTCCCTGGGTGGACAGCCCAGGTCAAGAGTTCTAATAATAGTATCCTGGACATTATAATCACTGCTCAACAGGGAGAGTTCAAAGGAACCCCAGAGGCTGAGGGTAGGAATCCACAGGCAGTCCATCTGCAGACCCAAGGGGCTGGAGCCTGGTCCCCTCGGGTGAGCAATGGAGTCAGGAAAGTGCACCCACCAAAGTCAGAACAGGGGGGTCAGAGCCTCAGCCCCCACCACACACCACTGACCGCAAACCCCAGGGCTACAGCCTAGTCTTCCTTGGGAGTCAGGAAAGTGTGACTGCCAAAGTCAGAATAAGGACACCATTGTTTCTACTCCTGCTGTGTACCATCACTGGCAAACCCAAGGGGTTGATGTCTGGTCCCCTCTGGGAACCAGGAAAGTGAGCCTGCGGAAGTCACAATAGGTTGCCAGTGTCTCCACTCCCAGTGTGCACTGTTGCCTGCAAACCCGAGGGGCTGGTGCCTGGTCTCCTCTGGTGAGCAACAGAGTCAGGAAAGTGCACCCACAAAAGTCAGAGCAGGGGTGTCAGCACCTCTCCCATACCACACACTGTTGTGGCAAACCCCAGGGGCTGGAAGTTTATCCTCCAAAGTCAGCACAGAGCTGTGCCTTCACCCACGCAACAAAGTTGCCAGTGCATCCCCCTCTCCTGCATCATGCTACTTCCACATAATTCACTGTTTCCATGCTGCTACCCAATGGCCGGCACAATGCCCAGGCCTCTCAGGGAATTGCCAAACACTCTGGGCTCAGCAGTGGGCAGACCTTCAGATAGCCAGTTTGGGGTGGGGGTTGGGGGGCGCTAGGGGGAAGGGTGGACTGGGAGTTCAGAATTGCAAGGAAAATATTTGTTCAATTTTGTGCCGGGAAGGATTATACCTGGCCTCACAAGTTGGACTTCTGTGGAGAAGGAGGCCCAGTTTTTAGTAGCTCTCTCTTGTGGGATAAAATGAGAGGTCTTTTGTTCCCTGCTCTCTTGCAGAGAGCCCAGCAAGCCTCCTGCTTGGGGCAGGGGGTCTCTCATCCTCTTAGTAATGGGCTTTGTACCTGGAATTTGTTTTCGTGGATCCTCTTTCTTGCACTTGCAGCTTGCCTCAGCAGAAATGATGTGCACTTGTTTATCTTCTTTCTAAACTCACCTCCCCACCTTTAGCCTCACTAAGTCCACGTTTGTCCAGTATCTTTCCCTGTGGACAGGAGCCTCTGGTGAGAGCTGCCTCTAGTCGGCCATCTTCCATCCTCCTTCGATTCCTTCTCTAATAATCTCACTGGCACCAACTATAAAAGTAGGCATACTTCCATTCTACTTCTGAGTACCCGAAGTAACACAAGGAGTAATGCTAACATCAGGCTCAATTCTCCTAACATGATGAAAACTAGCCCCAATCTCCATGCTATTTCAAAGCAACAACTAATAAATCCCAACATCATCCTTCCACTAACTTTCCTATCAATCCCTGTTGGAAGCTGAAGCGGAGTAAACCAAACACAATTACTAAAATTTTAGCATTCTCATCCATCACCTGTATATGCTCAATAACTGCTATTGTCATATTTAACCCACCCGCAACTATCTTTAATCTCTTAATTGACCTTATCCTTACCCCCACAATATTCCTAATACTTATTTTGCAGACCAACATTACTACACTATCTCTAACTTACCTATGAAACAAAACACCAGCACTTGTTTCCGCAATCCTCACTACTCCTCTTCCCTAATCATATTCCCAACCACCACAGACACCAAAATTGTATGCCAGTTCAAAACTATAAAACCCATTATACTTTTACCCCCTACTAATTACACTATCATCTCTCTCTGTCTCTTTCTCTCTTCCACTCTCACCTATACTTTCTACTCTAGAGGCTTAGGTTATATAGACCAAGGGCCTTCAAAGCCCTAAGAAAGTAAATTATACTTAGTCTCTGAGATCTAAGGACTGCAAGACTACTACTTCATCAACTGAATGCAAAACAATTACTTTAATTAAGCTAAGTCCTTACTAGACTGTGGGTTCCAACCCCACAAAAAGTTAGGTAACAGCTAAACACCCTAAACAATTGGTTTCAATGCACTTCTCCTGTCAACGAGGGTAAAAAAGACAAGAGAAGATGCCCTAGCAGAATTGAAGCTACTTCTCTGAATCTGCAATTCAATATGAAATTTCACTTTAGGACTTGGTAAAAAAGGGACTTAACCCCTATCTTTAGATGTAGAGTCTAATGCTTCCTTAGCCATTTTACCTCTACTTAATGTTTATCAACCATTGACTATACTCAACAAATCACAAAGACATTGGAACTTTATACCTATTATTTGGTGCCTGAGCAGGAATAGTAGAAACTGCTGTTAGCCTCCTAATTCAAGCATAATTAGGTCAACCACAAATCCTATAAAGTGATTACCAGATCTATAACATTATTGTTACAGCCCATGTGTTCATTATGATTTTCCTTATCATCATACCCATTATAATTGGTAGCTTCTGAAACTGATTGGTTCCATTAATAATTGAAGCCTCTGACATACCATTTCCTATATAAACAACATAAGCTTCTGATTTCTTACCTCCCTCTTTCCTCCTCCTTACCTCATCCATAGTAGAAGCAGGAGCTGGTACAAGATGAACAGTCTATCCCCCTCTAGCAGGCAACTTTGCACATGCAGGAGGAATCTCAGTAGACCTTAAACATTTTCTCATTTCATTTAGCAGTTGTACCCTCAATTTTGGGTGCCATCAACTTCATCACAACTACTATTAACATAAAACCACCAGCATATCACAATATTAAACCCCTTTATTTGTCTGATCTATAATAATTACAGCTATCCTACTTTTACTTTCTCTCTCTGTCCTAGCAGCAGGAATTACTATGCTCTTAACCAATCAAAATCTTAATACAACTTTCTTCGACCTTGCAAGAGGTGGAGATGCTATCCTCTATCAACACCTATTTTGATTCTTTGGTCACTCAGAATGTATACATTCTTATTCTCCCAGGATGAGGCATAATTTCTCATATTGTGTCATATTACTCCGGTAAAAAGGAACCATTCGCCTATATAGGTAGATGAGCTATAATATTCATCAGCTTCCTAGGCTTCACTGTCTGAACTCACCATATATTTACAGTGGCAAAAAGCATTAAGGCCCAAACATACTTTACATCAGGTACAATGATTACTGCTATTCCTACAGGAGTCAAAGTATTCAGCTACCCTGATCAGAGGCAGTATCAGATGATCCCCTGCCATATTATGAGACCTAGGCTTTATTTTCCTATTCACAGGAGAAGGCTTAACAGAAATCGTTTTATCTAACTTCTCACTAGGTATTGTTCTACACAACACATATGTTAGGTAGTTGCATATTTCCACTACGTCTTATCTATAGGAGCAGTATTTGCTGTCATAGGAGGATTTGTTCACTAATTTCCATTGTTTTCTGGCTATACATTAGATCAAATGAGCCAAAATTCACTTTACAATCATATTTACAAGAGAGTCAACCTAACTTTCTTTCCACAACATTTCCTAGGACTATCAAGAATACCCTGCCATTACTCTGACTACCCTGACACAGAAAAAATGTGAAACACCATTTCATCAATTGGATAATTCACCTCTGCAACAGCAGATATATTAATAATAATTTTTATGGTCTGAGAAGCCTTCACTTCAAAATGAGAGGTCTTAACAGTAGAACTCAGCTCCCCACCCTACCATACATTTGAAGAATCTACATACATAAAAGCATAGACCAAGAAAGGAAGGAATCAAATCCCCTAAAGTTAGTTTCAAGCCAACCCCATAACCACTATGACTTTCTTCATGTAAGATATTAGTAAAACCATTACATAAACTTGGTCAAAGTTAACTTACAGGTTAAAATCCTATATATCTTTATGGCATACCCACTGCAACTAGGGTTTCAAGATGCTGCCTCCTCCATTGTAAAGAACTCTTATACTTTCACAACAACACTTAATCATCTTTAAATTAGCTCCCTAGTTCTCTGTATCATTTCCCTTATATTATCAACTAAATTAACACAAACAAGCACCACAGATACCCAAGAAGTAGAAACAGTGTGAGCTATTCTCCCTGACATTATTCTCATTCTTACCACCCTCCCATCACTTTGCATCTTATGTGTAACAGGTGAAATCAGCAGCCCCTCCCTGCCAATAAAACAATGGGCCATCAATGATACTGAAGCTACAGATATACAGATTACAAGAATCTATCCTTCAACTCATATCTAGTTCAAACACAGACCTAAAGCCAGGAGAACTTCAATTACTTGAAGTAGATAACCAAGTAGTATTACCCACAGAAATATCAATCCAAATACTTATTCCTTCTAAAGATGTCCTTTACTCATGAACAGTACCTTCACTAGGCCTTAAAACTGACCCCATTCCAGGATGCTTAAACCAAGCAATTGTCATATCTTTCCTCCCAGGAGTATAGTATGGCCAATGCTCAGAAATCTCTGATTAAATCCATGGTTTCATACCCATCGTACTTGAACTATTCCCCTTAAAATATTTTGAAGAGTGACTCCTGCCAGTGCTTTAAATTCACTGTCAAGTTAATAAGCATTAACCTTTTAAATAAACTTCTGAAAGAAAGTTTTAACCTCTCTACCGTGCATGCCCCAACTAGACACATCAACATGAAGTATTACCATTTTTTCAATAAACTTAACCCTATTTATCCTATTCCAACTAAAAATTTCAAAATTTACCTGCCCTTTCAATTCTTCCCCAAAAGCTCTAAAAGTCCAAAAGCAACATAACCCCTGAGAAAAAAATGAAGGAAAATTTATTCACCTCTTTTATTAACCCTACAAGAGCAACAAACCTATTGTTGTCATTATTATATTCCCTAATAAATATTCTATTTTCATCACCTGCTTGACTGATTAGCAACGGATTAATTTGTCTACAACAATGATTAATTCAGCTAGTACTCAAACAATTAATAACTATACACAATACAAAGGACAAATCTGATCATTAGTATGAATTTCACTTACTATTATTTATTAGCTCAACTAACCTCCTAGGCCTGTTAACACACAACTATCAATAAACCTTGGAATAGCTTTCCTATCATAGTAATAAGAGGATTTTTTTCACAAAAATGAAAGCATCACTAGCCCATTTCCTACCACCAAGAACACCTTTCCTTTTAATCCCAATACTAATAATTATTGAAAACATTAGCCTGTTCATTCAGCGTGTAGTTTTAGCCATATGATTGACAGCTAATATCATAGCTGGAGACCTACTCAAGCACCTTATTGGAGAAACACATTAGCACAACTATCTAGCCTCAATTACATTTATTATATTAATTTTACTTATAGCCTTTGAACTTGCTCTGGCCTTTATTCACGCATACATCTTCACAATATTAGTCAGCCTATACTTATATGGTAACACACAATGACCCACTAAACCTATGCATACCACATAGTAAACCCAAGCCCTTGGCCCCCTACAAGATCCCTATCTCTCCCTCTGCTCATAACATCTGGCTTAATCACATGGTTTCACTTCAACTCTACTATCCTTTACCTCAACCTCCTAACTAACCTTTTAACAATATACGAATGGTAATGAGATATTGTATAAGAAGGCACATTTTAGGGCCACCATACACCAGTAGTACAAGAGTCTCCAATACAGGACAGTCCTATTTATTATTTCAGATTTTTTTTTTTTCTTTACAGAGTTTTTCTGACCCTTTTGCCATTCAAGCCTCATCCATACCCCTGAACTAGGAGGTTGCTGATTCCAACAGGCATTAACCCCCGTAACCCACTGGAAGTTCCTCACCTAAACATAGCAGTACTCCTAGCTTCAGAAGTATCCATTACCTGAGCACATCAGTTTTATAGGAAGAAACTGAAAACATACTTCAGGCTCTATTATTATTGCCCTAGGCCTGTACTTCACTCTTATAAGCCTTCAAATATTTTGAAACCTCATTCACCATTTCAGATGGCATCTATGGCTCAATATTCTTCATAGGCACAGGCTTCCACAGACTACATGTCATTACTGGGTCAACTCTCCTTAGCGTATGTCTTCTCCATCAACAAAAATTTCACTTCACATCTGATTACCATTTCAGGTTCAAAGCTTTAGTGTAATCTGAAAAAGAACAATTAATCTTGCAGCTACACTGACAACTGACATTATCCTTGCCTCCGTACTTATACTAGTCACATTCTAACTCCCACAGTTAAATATTTACACAGATAAATACAGTGCTTATGAATGCAGCTTTGACCTCATAGGCTCTGCCTGCCTACCTATCTCTATAAAATTCTTTCTAGTAGCCATTACATTTCTCCTATTTGATCTAGAAATCACTCTCCTACTTCCCCTCCTTTGGTCTTTCCAAACAAACATGTTAAAACTAATAATGCTCACTACAGCACTTATAATCCTATCCTAGCCTTAGGCCTTGCTTGTGAATGACTCCAACAGGGCTTAGAACGGCAAAAATATGGTAATTAGTTTAAGCAAAACAAATGATTGACTCATTAAACTATTATGGTCACTCATAATTACCATAATATCTTCAATCTCCACAAATATCATACTAATTTTCATCATATTAGCCTTACTAGGGGAATTAATTTACTGATTCCCACCTTATATCTTCCCTACTATGTTCAGAAGGCATAATATTACCCATATTTATACTAAGGACTCCTACAATTTTAAATTTGCACTTCACATTAGCTTCCATAATACCTGTAATTCTACCAGTATTCACTATCTATGAGGGTGCCGTAGGCCTAGTACTCTTTGTAATACTTACAGTATAGATTATACCCATAATCAAATCCCCTTCAATGTTAAAAATTATTATCTCAACAATTACACTCTTTCCTATAACTTGATACTCATGTAACCCTAAGCTATGAATTAACACAACCACCCATAGCCTTGCAATTAGCCTTTTTCTTCTATTGCAACTTATATAATAACCTAAAGTTCTTCATAACCTTCTCTTCTGACCCCGTTAATACCACTTTTAATCTTCACAATATGACTTCTTCCCCTTATAATTTTAGCAAGTCAACATCTTTCCAAAGAGACACACGAAAAAAACTCTACATCTTTATATTGATTTCATTACAAATATTCCTAATTATAACATTCTTTGCAGCCAAACTAATTTTACTTTATATCCAATTTGAAGCCACACTTATCCCAACTTTATTATTCCCCAATAAAGTAATGAAACAGAACAACTAAACACTGGACTATATGTCTTATTCAATACACTAATTAATAGGATCTTTACCCTTACTTGTAACCCTAATCCATATCCAAAATTTTATAGGCTCATTAAACTTTTCAATACTGCTTTATTTATTATACCCAAAACCTATCAAACTCCTGATCTAACCATCTCCTATGAATAGCATGCATCAGAGGTTTTATAGACAAAATACCCCTTTACAGTATACACTTATGACTCACCAATGGCCATGTAGAAGCCCAACTGCTGGATCAATAGTACTAGCAGCAGTCCTCCTAAAACTAGGTGGCTATGGTATAATACAAATTACCACCATTCTCAGCCCATTAACAAACTTCATAGCATATCCCTTCCTTGTCCTATCCCATGAGGTATAATTATAACTAACTCTATCTGCTTACAATAAATAGATCTAAAATCACTAATTGCTTATCGATCAGTAAACCATATAGCTGTTGTTAACGTAGCAATCCTTATTCAACCCCCATGAAGCGTTATAGGAGCAACTGCTTTAATAATTGCCCATGGCCTTATATCATCCATACTTTTCTGCCTCACAAACTCAAACTAAGAATACATTCATAGCACAATTGTACTGCTAGCAAGACGTTTACAAACATTACTTCAGTAACATTCTGATGATTATTCTCCGCCCCGGGCTTATCTATTGTCCAGGACTTAGGTGCCTGAGGGCTATTTGCCTTAGCAGAAGGGAGAGAGAGAGAAACAGTCTTAATAAGAGAGTGAATCTTAGAAGTCTTCTTAGAGAGGACACCGGGCAAAAGCCCTGTAAGCAGGAGAAGCGAAAAGAGTCAGAATGAGTCCATGAAAGAATAGCATGCACGCTCCCGACTGCCTTCTCCTACAGCTTCTTTAGACAATCCTGTGGCTACTTGCACCACAGGTGTAGAGACTGCCAATCACTGATGTTCTGTTCCCGCGAGCTCTTATGTTAAGGAGAACCGAATCTCTTCCCCATACCCTTATCACCAAGGTGTTTACATTACCGAGATGTTACAGGTGTTTCTTATAATTACAGAGTGCTCTGAGCTTAGCTCTCGCTTCTCCTTTCCTTGAGCTATCTGCTACAATTACTAGCCAGCCTTACCAACCTGGATTTACTACCCTCTATTAACCTCACTGGAGAACTACTTATTCTCATTATCAAAATTATCCATTCTATTGACAGGCCTGAATACATTAATTGTAGCTATCTATTCTCTCTATATATTTACTACAACCCAACAAGGAAAATCCATGTACCACATTATTAATATTAAACCCTCCTTTACATGAAGTTCTCAGTTACTGAACAAAGTAAATTTACCTGATTATATGGTACAGAGATGACAACTAAAACCTTAGTAATTTGCCTCGCTCCTTCTGGAATTAAGGAAAGCTATGATGGACATTATGGAGCCTGATATGCACTTTAAGGCTGTAAAAATAGAACAATGCAAAAATCCAAAGAAAGTAAGATATATGTATATATGGAAATCTATTGCACACCCCTTGGATGAAGGGCCAAACTGCCTCAACTACAACTTGAACTTTATACCTTAGAAAAACACCAACAATGTAACCTAATCATTTGTACCTTCATATTATTAATCTGAATTTTTAAAAAGAAATAAATAAGATGTTCAAGGAAAGATGGGCCATTTATATGATGTGACCTAATTTGATTCCTGAGAAATGCTTGTGATAACAACATGGCCATTCAAGGATAAACTGGCTATCTCAGCTATGGCTCTCAGGCAGAGAGGTGTGTGCTATGGTGCTTACTCATCTGTGACTTGAAACGTTCTAACCAGTCATGAAACACATTTTAAGTATAAAATTCAATACTGTAGCTTTAATAAATGATATATATATTGGGCATATCTGAGAGATATATAAATTGGACTAATTCCTCTGGGTCAAAGATAGCTGCTAAAATCTAATGATATACTTCTGACTTTATAGTACATTAAATCCAACATTCTGGATGTTACCTAAAATACATATCTACTTGCCTGTTACTATAAAGTGAGGATGGCAGAAGGAAAAAACATTCTAGTGTAACTAAGATTGGCAATGACGCTCTTGAACAAGATTTCAAATAAAAAAGATGACACTGTCAGGTGTAGTGGCTCATGCCTGTCATCCTAGCACTCTGGAAGGCTGAGGCCAATGGACTGCCTTAGCTTAAGAGTTCAAGACTCACCTAAGCAAGAGTGAGACCCTGTCTCTACTAAAAAGAGAAAACCTAGCTGGCTGTTGTGGCAGGCACCTATAGTCCCAGCTACTTAGGAAGCTGAGGCAAGAGGATCAGTTGAGCCCAAGAATTTAAGGTTGCTGTGAGCTATGACATTATAGCACTCTACCCAGGGCAACAGAATGAGACTCTGTCTCAAAACAAATAAAAATTAAAAACAAAAAACAAAAAACACCCTTATGTGACTCATTCTTACAGAGTTCAGTTAATTCATTAAATAGGTATTTATTAAATGAGTAGGTACAAGGCATTAATATTAGATGGTGGGGATATAAAGTAAAACTACACAAATTTTAGCAAATCAGAATGATAGACACCAAGTTCTCTGAACACTTTATTCCTAAATTTGAAGTAAAAATGTGATAAGAAAGCCACGTAAATTTGGATATTTAAAACATTCTTCTACAGATCCCCATGAGTTAATGAAAAAATAATGAATAGGATGCACACCACATTTTGTAAGTTCAAATTACAGTGTTACTTAGTGGGACATTCACAGTTATAAAAGCATAATTTACAGATAGTTTTATAGTTTCAGGTCTTACGGTTAAGTAATCCATTTTGAGTTAACTTTTGTATATGGTGTGAGATAAGAGTCAAATTTTAGAAGAGTGCAGTAATGCACACCTGTAGTCCTCAACACTTGGGAAGCTCAGCCGAAAGGATCAGATGACACTTCAAGTCTAAGTGAGCTCTTATACCACCATTGCACTACAGCCTGGGAAACATAGTGAACTCTTGTTTCTTTAAAAAAAAACAAGGATGTCCAGTTTTCTCAGCACAATTTATACAGACAAGAATATGCTTTTATCATTGTGTGATCTTAGCACTTCTGTTGAAAATCAAATGATCATAAATGTTTGGGTTTATTTCTGGGCTGTCTAACCTCTTCTGTTGGTCAAACTATCTGTTTTTAAAGCCAGTACTAAGCTGGTTTGATTACAATTGCTTTATAAAGTATTTTGACTTTAGGCAGTGTGATGCCTCTAGCTATATTCTTTTTGCTCAAGGATTGATTTGGCTATTTGGAGTCTTTTGTGTTTCCATAAAAATACAGGATTATGTTTTTCTATTCCTGTGGAAAATAAAATTGGAATTTTGATAGGGACTGCAATGAATTTGCAGATTGCTTTGGCAATACACACATTTTCCACAATATCCATTTTTATAATCTATGAACACAGGCTATCTTTTCATATATTTGTGTCATCTTTCATTATTATTATTTTTTTTTTTTTTGCAGTTTTTGGCAGGGGCTGGGTTTGAACCCGCCACCTCTGGCATATAGGGCTGGCGCCCTACTCCTTTGAGCCACAGGCACTACCCATTTTTCATTTCTTTTCTTTCATCAATATTTTATAATTTTTACTATATGGATCTTTCACTTCCTTGATCAAATTTACTCATAAGTACTTTATTTTTCATTCTATTATAAATTGTTTTCTTAATTTTATTTTCACATAGTTTGCCTTTAGTGTATAGAAATGCTACTGATTGATATTGTATCCTGAAACTTTACTGAATTCATTTATCAGTTTTAACAGTTTTTTTAGGTAATGGTTAGGGTTTTCTATATGTGAGATTATGTCATTACCAAAGAATTTCACTTCTATCCAAAAGTACTTGGATACTATCTATTTCTTTTTTGCCTAATTACTCTGGCTAGAGGACTTGCAGTACTACGGTCAGATACAAGTGGATGGAGTGAGCATCATTATCTTCTTGATCTTAGAGAAAAAGTTTTTACCTCAATATCTGTAATCATCATGGAAATGAACTAAAACCTCAAGATAGTGCCTCACACCTGTTAGAACAACTATCACAAAAAGGATGGAAGATAACAAACACTGGCAAGGTTGTGGAGAAAAGGGAACTCTGGTTACATTGTTGGGGGGAACAGAAATTAGTATATTTTGTAAAACAGTAAGGAAATGCCTCAAAAAACTACACACAGATTTACCATATAATCCAGCAATCTCACTTTTGTGTATGTATCCAAAGAAATTTAAATCAGTATGACTATCTTAAATAATGCCGAAATTAACATTACAGTGATATTTATCTTCAGAATGCTGAAGAAATATCTTCACTTCAATGTTCATTTCGGCATTATTTAAAATAGCCAAGATATGGAAGCAATCTAAGTTGCCCACCAATAAATGAATACATGGATAAAGAAAATGTGGTAGACATACACAATAAAATACTACAAAGTAGTAAAAAAAGATAAAAAATTCTGTCTTTGGGGTGGCACCTGTGGCTCAAAGGAGTAGGGTGCCAGATGCATATGCTGGAGGTGGCACGTCCAAACCCAGGCCCAGACAAAAATAAAAAAATTGAAAAATTCTGTCTTTTGTGGCAAGATAGATGAACTTGGAGGACATGACGTTAAGTGAAATGAGCCAGGTACAGAAAAACAAATAAGTCATGATCTCATTTATACCTGGAATCTAAAATAGTCAAACTCATAGAAGGAAGAATAGAATAGTGGTTCCAGAGGCTGCAAGGGGAATGGGTAGGAGAGAGGGAAAAGGGCAGTGGAGAAAGAGGTGATGTTTATCAAAGGATAGAAAGTTTTAGTTAGCAGGAATAAGTCTTAGTCATCCATTTAATAATGTATGACGTTATTTCAAAATTGTTCAGTACATTTTAAATGTTCTCACCACAAAAACATTGTATGTCTGTCAGGTGATCGATATATTACCTTAATTTAATATTTCTACAATGTATACTTATAGCAAAACATAATACCATACTCCATAAATCTATACAATAATTTGTCAATAACAATAACAAAGAAAGGAACTCAGCGATATATAGAATGCACAGAAATGACATTATTTTTAATGACTAGAAGTTTCAGAAGGTGAATAGAAATATATAGTAGGTAAAAAAAAAAACAAAGAAAAGAATAAAATTTCTAAAAACTGAAAGGTAAGTCTTTAGATTTGAATGGCTTACCAAGTACAAAGCAGGGTGGGGAAAAAAGCCATTGGATGTACTGTAAGACAAAATCCTGTAAAATTTCAGATCAGAGAAAGAAAAGAAGGATCCTTTAGAGAATAAAAAACAAAAATACTACCTACAATGGAATGAAAAGCAGAAATCCAGCAATACTAGTTTATAGCAGATAATAAAGGAAGGTTTTAAAGATTGAATCTGAAATTCTATATCCAACCAAACTTTCTTTCAGAGAATGGGAAATAAAACCTTTTTTAGAGAATTTAGATATCTTACCCACTACACCCAATTATTTGAGATTATATTCTACCGAAACTAAAAATGAACCCAAGATTCAATAACAAACCCAGGAATACAATGAAAATAAAGCCACAATGAAAGTAGCCCTAGAGAGCAAATAGCCTCTAGGCAAAAGCTGAGATACTCTCGGAAGGCTAAATCCAAAAATGAAAACATGCAACATACATAATAAACAAGAGAATGGAGACCTTTAATGACAAGGTAACAGCATATGCTATTAGTGAGAGAAAAGGCAATAAGAAACTTTATAAAAAGTAAAAAATTATTTTAAAAACGTCCTGGTCAAAATATAAAGCAAATAGGGTGGCGCCTTTGGCTCAAAGGAGTAGGGCGCCAGCCCCATATATATATAAAGCAAAAATAACTGAATCATTATTCTGAACTCACAAAATGTAGAAAGAGAGAATAAATTTAACCTTGACATTCTTTGAGTAGCGGAGGGTTAAGTGATACAGAATTGCGATTCCTTCTCTATTAGGCTAGTCATACCACCTGGTTCTGCAGTCAAAAATATGCGCTAATTATAAAAACTTAAATACAATATATTAGATTTCAATAATCAGAATTAATGCCCAAACTGAGCACTGAAGACTAGACTGTCAGATCTAGGAAGGTAGAGACTATTGTTTAATGTTCACCTCTGTGTGTTCAGCACCTAAAAATGTATATGACACTTTATTGTCCAAAATTTGTAAAATTAATATGGTTACAAGAAGTAATATAAAGTTTAGAAACTTTCATAATATAAAAGTAATGCCAAGGCTGTCACAATTTGGGAAGAAAAGATGAGAAATCTAAAAACTAGTTGCGATACTGATTTTCTCAGAGAGAAGTGAAGAAAAGATGCCTGAACTTTTATGTTACAAGAAGTGCACACATGTTATATGAAGTGAAAAGGCTAATCTATCAAAGAACTAGTATAATTACCAAATAGAGGAGATGGGATGGTGTGAGTCAAATCCTCTCCTTTTATAGTAAGAAGTTAGAAGCAAAAGATAGGCTAGGGCTATCATTTTTTTAGGTACTGGAGTACTAGAACAACTAAAATCAGAAAGCTGTCTGTTCCTAGAGAGCTGGCATACAACTGCATGTGGGAAAGGTAGAATCTTCCTTCTCACTTTATGCTCTTATCTTCTGTATGAATAATTTTAATACTCTGATTTTTTTTAAAAAGGTAAAAAGGGAGAGGAGTTCTTAGCAACACTAGATTAGAGTACAATATTAAGAATTGTAGAAATTTTACAATCTGTCACTAGGTGGCAGTATCAGCAGAATCTACATTTGTAGTGACAACTAGTGTCCAAACACTACAAACTTTAACATGAATTCTGACAAAGTAGATCTAATGTGGGATCTGAAATTCTGCATTAATTACAAGATCTCACGTGAACCCCATGTTGTTGGACCAAGGACCACACCCTCGAACAGACAACAGAAATCAAGCCTATTTTTGTAGGTTCATTTACAATTACTTTTAAGAAATTTCATAATATAGGATTCTGACAAAAAGACATAACCATACTTTTCCTTTAAAATAGATCTATACTGTTGACACCCTTAGCTAAGTGGGTAGGGCACCGGTCAAATACACCTAGGCTGGTGGGTTCCAACCCAGCCTAGGCCAGCTAAACAGCAATGACAACTGCGAAAAAAAAATAGCTGGGCGTTGTAGCCGGCGCCTGTAGTCCCAGCTACTTGGGAGGCTGAGGCAAGAGAGAATTGCTTAAGCCCAAGAGTTTGAGGTTGCCGTGAACTGTAACGCCATGGCACTCCACCCAGGGTGACATGGTGTCTCTTGTCTCCCCCAAAATAAATAAATAATTAAATAAATAAATAAATAAAGTAAAATAGATTTATACTAAAAATACACAAAAATTCCACAAAGGTGGCCAACCTGTGGCCTGTAAGTCTACATGAGAATTATCTGAGGATTTTTTGCTTATCTGTGGTAAAGGAAACAAAAATTATTCATAGACCTTTTCTTGGCTGTTCATTAGTTTTCATTAGTGTTTGTGTATTTAATGTGTGGTCCAAGACAGTTCTTCCAATGTGGCACAGAGAAACCAAAAGGTTGGCCTGTAAGGCATACAGATGATTAATTTTTTTTACATCTGTTAAAAAGAATTTAATTTGTATCTGAATCCAAGTTAAAAAGTAACTTGCATGTGAATTCATCTAACTTTGTGACAAATCAGTAAAGCTTACTGGACAGACAGCTCACAATAATGGCATATAATGTTAAATTCAAACAAAGATTATTTTTAAAAACCTCATTGAATTCTTCTAACCATAACTTGCAAATATGCAATTCTTCTTCTTGAGAAGAATTACTCAAGTACTAAGAAAGTCTCCAAGACTTTCATTTGACAATATCATCTAAATGTCTGGTAAAAATCTAAATTTAAGGTTAAATTGATTTGTAATGATTTTGCAGTTACACCCATAGAAACATGATAGAAGATAAGGTATAAGTTTGGTTGCACTTAATTTCTTAA
Organism: Otolemur garnettii; assembly: GCF_000181295.1. NCBI lineage: Eukaryota > Metazoa > Chordata > Mammalia > Primates > Galagidae > Otolemur > Otolemur garnettii. The sequence goes on from NW_003852510.1 coordinate 3,768,538, forward strand.
CAAGTTCTTAAAATCAATACAATCTTCCCATTAATCTCATTAATGTATGCTAATCTTCCCAGATGATATAAAAATCATGAGTTCAGACTTCAGCTCTATACTACTTATAAATAAGACACGAGCCACCTTCCTTACCAAGATAATAAAGGAATAAAAACAGGAAGAGTTGATGGCACCTGTGGCTCAGTGAGTAGGGCACCAGTCCCATATACCAAGGGTGGCAGGTTTGAACCTGACCCTGGCCAAACTGCAACAAAAATAAATAAATAAATAAATAAAATTTTAAAAAAATAAGAGAATTTTTAAAATTCTCTTAAAAATTAAGAGAATTTAATTTTTTGGGGGGGGGGCCCTATGGCTCAAAGGAGTAGGGCACTGGCCCCATATACCAGAGGTAGTGGGTTCAAACCCAGCCCTGGCCAAAAACTGCAAAAAAAAACCAAAGAATTGTGTAGGAAACAGAGAATGTTTACAAGCTCCTGAACAGTATAGTCAATGAAAGTCTAATGCCAGTTACACTGTAATTTTATTTTTATTTTATTAGCCATATTTTGAAATAGGCAAAAAGAAACAGGGGAAATTAGTTTTACTATATTTAATATAGTTAATCCAATGTAACAAAAATATTCTCATTTCAACGTGAGTTATTTTACATTCTTTTCATGTAAGTCTTCAAAATCAGATGTGCATTTTCTATTTACATCCCAATCAGAACATCTCACCTTCCAAGTGCCTACTAGCAACATGTGGCTAATAGCTACCATTTTGAACAGTGTAGACTTAGATCCGTATTTTCCAAAATTTTTTTATATGGTATCCCATCTATAAAAAATGTTAGTGTATACTCCCAGAGTATCTATGTGTATTTAAGTATAAATTACATTCATATGTTATAATTATGTAATATCTCAAGATACAAAATATACTTATGATGAATTATTTCATTGTTCTAGAAGGTGACTGAATATCAATTGATATTTAAAATGGTATTCTTAATTATCACAATTTCTTTTGGCTGACCTTTGATTAGCTTTTACTTGTTTTGTTATTTTCTGTTATTATTGTTTTGTTTTGGTTTTGTTTTTTTGAGACAGAACCTCACTTTGTCCACCTCGGTACAGCACCCTGGCGTCACTACTCACAGCAACCCCGAACTCTTGAGCTCAAGCTATTCTCTTGCCTCAGCCTCTCAAGTAGCTGGGACTACAGGCGCCCACCACAATGCCCAGCTATTTATAGAGATAGGGTCTTGCTCTTGCTCAGGCTAGTCTAGAACCCATGAGCTCAGGTAATCTGCCCACATTGGTCTCCCAGAATGCTAGGATTACAGGGGAGCCACCACGTCCAGTCCCTAGCTTTAATATTTCAAAGGCATTATTTCTTTAATTTCATAATGTGGCTGCAAAAAAAGTCTTGCCAAAATAAAAGAGCCAGCTCTGCCATTTCCTTCTTGCTATTATTAGTAGCATATATAATGTGTGGTATATTTGCAGGAACCTTTTAAAGTAACATCGTCATTTTATGCACGTTAGCATAAATATATAACTAGAATTGAATAATATAACATAAAACTCCACTTAACCCAGGTATCTATAAACTACAAACAAATGAATGAACAAATGAATGCATCATTGTAAACTCCTTTATATCATGGAATTTCCTCTTCCCTTGAGATTCTTTGCTACATGCATACCAGGAACAATCTTTACTATTGGTAAACTTATAGTTTTCCTAAAGTTTTATTTAGATAAAAATAAATAAAAATGGAAGTTTTAATATTTTCTTACCATCCCCAAACATTTCCAAATTAGATGCTATATTATCTCCCCCCCAAATCTAGCAGATTAAAGAAAAACAAATTTCTTTTTTTTTTCCCCTCATAGAACACTTTAAGTCAGGAGCTTCCAGAATAGTAGTGTTCTGGCCATATAGTCATTTAGGCTGACCAGGCCCTGTGATATTTAACACTTAGTTTCTGAGCTTGTCATAGTCATCTCAACTCTAGTTAGGCAGAAAAATAAAGAACATGCAGGAATATGCATAGATGTTCACATGGGCTAGGCCAGGAAGTAACAAACATATCGATGTTAACCTCACATTACAATGGCAGTTTGAATAGAGTCTGACTTCATTGCAAGGAAGGCTAGGACATGTAGTCTAGTTGTGTGCCAAGGAAGAGAAGAATTAATTTTGGTGGACACTAAGCCTTAGAAAGATACACTCTGCAGTGCATGTAACCCACTATAGAGACCATTATTTTAGATTAAGTGGGCTTGTGAAGCACATGAGAGCTTGTTCCGGAGTCTCTGAAGATTCTGATTCAATAGTATATGAATGAGGGCCATGAATAACCATTTTAAACAAGTACTGCAGGTCACTCTGATGTAGATGGTCCACAGATAAAGAGAGAAAAGCACTGTGTAGCCCTCTGACTCTCAGTTTGTGATTCATAAACACCTACAAACTTGCTAAAAGGAGAGAAGTATCCTAATACATGTATCTCCTATATGTAGTTTGTTTCTAGCATAAAAAGAAAACAAGATAAAAAGAAAATAAAGATGAGTGTCCTAAAACCAGTCAACAATAGAAGAATACTTCTTTTAGTAGCCTTCAGAAGATCATGACCAAAATGTGAGTGCTACGAATTGTTCAGTATCATGTGCTGGTCCTCTGCTACTTTTTAAAAATTCTATGACATCTAAAAAAATACTATAAAGGCCTGACATTGACACTAAAATAACAATTAATTAATTCTGATTCAAACCCAACAAAATTAGAAAACCAGACAATGATATCCCAGTAGTACACAAACTTTATTTTCTCCAACTTAACTGGCATTATGAGATCTAAGCCAAAGCTATCTAGCAAAATTAGGAATAATAGTAACATAGGACAATAAGTCAAAAGGATCAAAGTGATAAAGTCTTATAACAGGTAGAGCTCATTCTTGATTTCATATACTTTTGTATTTAATCATCAGATTTTCTACATGGATAAAACACAAGAGGGCCAATGATATTTAAAATTTTACAGAGTGTTGGTAAGCTTAACTTACTTTGTTCCTGCTACTAAGAAAAAAAAAGTACATAATGACATTATTATAAATGAACTTCACCTCTTTTTTTTTTTTAAAGGCACTGAGATTACCATTTTCTAGCACCCCCATCATATTTATGTAAATTTTCTATCCACGGTTCTTCTTTTTGAACTATGGCTACCACTGCTAGTCTTTTCCTTATTTGCAGATTTGGAAAATAGAGCACTACAATTTAAAGCACTACAAAGGACTACTCTGATTTTTGTATCAGAGTAGTGAAATATCCTAGCAGAGCCAAAATCAGAATTCCAGTCAAGGAATGCCTTTTGAAAAAACTAAAAATCTTGAAAGACATGAAATAAAAAAATAAAAAAAAGAAATGGATCTAGACAGAATTAACACCCTTTGTAAGAATTAATTCAAAATCCCATACCTAAATTTAAAACACAAAACTAGAAAAATTCTAGAAAAGTAGAAAATTTAGGTAACTGTGTGTTGGCAATGACTTTTGAGATATGACAACAAAGGCATGATCTTAAAAAAAAGAAATGATAAGTTGAATTTCATTAAAATTAAAAATTCTGCTCTGCATACAAAAGGCACTGCCAAGAAAATGAAAAGATAAGCCACAGCCTGGGAATAAATATTTGCAAAACTATTATCCAAACTATATAAAGAAATCTTAATATTAAAAAATAAAATAAACAACCTTATTTAAAAAATGGGCCAAACCTAAACATGCATTTCAGCAAAATATGTACAAATGTCAAATAAGCACATGAAAAGATACTTTACTTCATATGCCTCAAACTTTTGGCCTCAAATGATTATTACTCCCAAAGTGCTGGCTTCATAGGCAGGAGCTACTGTCTCTAGTCTTCACATCACAGGTCATCAGGGAAATGTAAATTGAAGCAATAATGAGATATGACTAAAAACTTATTAGAATGGTCAAAATCTAGAACACCCAACAATGCCAAATGCTGGTGAGGATAGAGAGCAACAAAACTCTCATTCATGGCTGGTGGGAATACAGGATGGTATAACCTCTTTGGAAGATAGTTTGGTGGTTTCCTCCCCAAGTTAACATATTCATATGATCCAGCAATCACACTTCTTGGTACTTATGCGGAGTTGAAAACTTATGTTCACACAAAAAACTGCGTGTGGGTGTTCATAATTGCAAAAACTTGGAAATAACTAAGACGTGGTTTAGTACATGAATGGATATATAAACTGTAATAGGTCCAGAAAATGGAATATTACTCAATAGTAAAAAAAAATAATAAGCTATAAAGCCAAGAGAAGAATTAGAAAAAACTTAAACCCATATCTCTAAGCTGAACTGAAAAGGCTATACACACGGTAGTTCAACTATATAACATTCTGAAAAAGGCAAAAGTACAGAGACAGTAAAAATATCAATGGCTGCCAGGTAGAGGATACAAGATTTTTAGGGTAGTGTAGTGAAACGACTCTGTATGATATTACAACTTGAGTATCCCAAAAATGAAGACATAAAATGCTTAAAAATCTATAAATTTTTAAGCTCCAGTGTGACGCCACACATAGAAAATTCTATAGCAGACATCTTTGTTTTCTGATGTTTCATGCACAAAAATATTTAAACTATTTTATAAAATTACCTTTAGGCTATGTGTGAAACAAATAAATTTGTGTTTATTTTATTATATTTCATTTTATTTTATGTATTGTATTACATTTATTGTATTATATTGTAGAGACAGAGTCTGACTTTGTCACCCTCAGTAGAGTGCATGGCATCCCAGCTCACAGCAAGCTTCAGCTCTTGGGCTTAGGTAATTCTCTTGCCTCAGCCTCCCGAGTGCCTGGGACTACAGGCACCTGACTATTTTTTTATTGCAATTTGGCTGGGGCCAAGTTTGAACCTGCCATCCTCAGTATATGGGGCCAGTGCCCTATTCACTGAGCCATAGGCGCCGCCCTAAATTTGTGTTTAGATTTGAGTCCCATCACCAAGATACCTCATTATCCAAAAAGAAAGCCCAAAATACCTTTAGTCCCAAGCAATCTGTATAACAGTTACTAAACCTGTACAACTATGACATAATGCATTTGCCCATACCCACACAACATAAAACATTAAGAGTAAACCATAATGTAACTAGGAACTGTGACTAATAATGATGTGTCAATGCATGTTGAGCAATTGTAACAAAAATACTACTCTGGTGGGGATGTTGATAATGGAGGAGGCTATGCAAATGCAGGTACAGAGGGTACATGAAAATCTCTGTACTTGCTGCTGAATTTTGCTATGGACCTAAAACTGCTCAAAAAAATAAAAGCTACTAAAACGTCCATAAATTCTTTCAATTCCAACAAATGTTAATTAAAAGTATATTATTATAATGCCATATATTATAGGAAGGCTGTTAGATCTTATGCAATTTAAATGAAATATGAGTTCTGTTATATTAAGCACTACAGTAAGGATATTTTAATTCTGGCTTCTCAAGTAATGGGGGAATTGTACCTATGGATTGCTTAAGTAAGTATGTCTCATAAATGATAGCTTGAGCAGTGCTATTAATTAACAATATTATTGGCTAGATAAATGACAGAATAAATGTTAGGACTTACCCCATTCCAGTATTTCAAGTCCTAATGATTTACAGATCATCATGGTTTATTAATATGGAAGCTGGAGCAGATGTGTGGATCTTTACTTAATGTTGACAATATAGTTCACAAAGTAAATAATTTGGTATTAAAGTCTTGAAAGAACAAAATTTATGAGTTCATTTACAAAAAATGTGAAATATACTTCTGCTGGACCAACTGCTTATTTAATTTGTGTAATTATTTTAACTGCATTTTAACAAAATTCGTAGCTATCTTCATACACCAACACATTAGTTCAATGTTAGTAGCACTCCGATACCTTAAAAGTTTTAGCTTATAGAGTAAATAATAAATTTTAAAACACGAAGGTTCTTTTCATACTCCTAAACCTAGACTATTTCACATGCACTGTAACATGCCTGTCTCGTATGTTACACCATAAACCCCTCACGTGAAAAGTCAACCGACTCCAAGGTGAAATGATGCAAATGTTGTAAAAGAGTCTGGCATTTACCATAGGACCCAGCAATTTTACATCTGGGTATTTGTCTGAGAGAAATGAAAAATTATGTTCACATTAAAACCATATATGCACATGATCACAGCAAATTTATTTGTAATAACTAAAAGCTCGAAGTGGGGCAGTGCCTGTGGCTCAAAGGAGTAGGGCACCAGCCCCATATGCCGGAGGTGGTGGGTTCAAACCCCACCCCGGCCAAAAAATGCAAAAAAAAAATAATAATAATAATAATAAAACTTATATAAAAGCTGGAAGCAACCCAAATGTCCTTCAATGAGTAAGTAGATAGATAAGCTGTAGTATACATGTATAATGGAATACTATTTTACAGTTTAAAAGGAATAAATTTTTATACACACAACAACTTGGATGAATGTCAAAGATAATTACACTGTGAGAAGCCAATTATATTTTCTGATTCTATTTATTTGACACATTCTTAAAAAATTAAACTATAGTGATGGGAAATACATTAGAGGTTGGCAGGATGTGAAGGTGTGACTATGAAGAGAGCATAAAAAGTAATTGAGGGATGATAGAACTATCCTGTATCTTGATTGTTGGTGGGGGTTAGGAAAAAAACCTTTTTTCTATAATGGTTTTTTTTTTAATAAAATTAATTTTGAAAGAGAGATAAAAACTCAGGGCACCACAAACACACTTATGTCCATAAGCAAACTGTCTTTAAGAAATTTAAATCACTTGCAAAATCAATTACATCATAAAGTTACAATGGACTATTTCTACATTACCCAGATTTACAAATTTTTTAATGATTGATTGGAAAGACATTTTCCACAGTTACTAAAACTTTCAACAATGTCACAAAACTTTCTGACAATATATATAAAAAAAAATGGTTGTGGCCTATCATACCAAATTCCATTTATGATTTTTGACAGACTACTGAATTTTAAAAAATCTGTAAATAATTATTTTGTGATAATTAGAAAAATCTAAAAATAGATTTAAGTATTATATTTCATGATATTATTGTTTCAATGCCATAATTCTCACACTGGAAAGAGCAAATAATCCCCTTACTTTTAGGGACACTTGCTGAAGTATTCAGGATTAAATGCCTTGATGTATGAAAAAGAAAATATCTTTAAATGGTGCAGGGAGGGACATGATGGGGGGAGGGGATGAACACAGAGAGAAACAGAGCAAGAAAGAGAGAGAAATATAAACAGAGGAGACACATACACACACATACAGAGGGTGCCAAAAAATGTATACACATTTTAAGAATGAAAAATACTGTATTAAAATTGTAATATTCAAGTCACATTTGATTTTTGCAATTATAAAAGATATAAGATACAATACATAAGATAACAAATGTTATCAGTATATACTGGGTATTACAATTTTAATACATTTTTTTCCTCTCTTAAAATGTGTATGTATTTTTGGTACCCTGTGTATACACATATATAATATAAATCATGTATTACAAAATACTAACAATCATGAATCTAGGTGTACAGAGTACAGTTGTTCATACCATTCTCCCAGAGTTTTTCAAAGTTTGAAAGTTTTCAAAATAAAAAGTTAAAAAAATAAAAGTTGAAACACAGTAACAAGAATAAAAAAGGTGAAAATAATGAAGTCATAACCAAATGGAACTTAATGTGGTATACACATCCTGTACTGAGATGTAGAATTTTTTACATTGAAAAAGGTCATTCATTCACTCCCTTTGTCCTAACTGGCCAAATTTAAGTGTAAAATGGATCAATCTGACTTGAGGCTTTATGGATTTTTACTGTGTTTCTCTGAAAATAAGCCCTACCCCGATAATAAGACCTAGTGATGAGCATGGCTATGCAGCACATCTGCATAGCTACGCCCTGCATTTCAGCTTGGAGCAGTAAGGAAGACTGGAATACCTTTTATCTGCTACAGCTCCTTTCTCTGAGCCATTCGCACTTGCGCTGGTGTGCCTGTGGTAACCCCGGTACCAGGCATCCTATTGCGCACCAGCAAATGGCTAGGGGAAAGGAGTTCAAGCATCACTAGCGCCAGCCCCACCGAAAAGGTCGGCTCCCCCTGTCAGGTTCCAGAAGAAGATGACTTAACTATATCTGAGTAGATGTAGATCGTTGTATTACACTTAATAATGTCTTATTTTCGGAGAAACACGGCAGCTGACCTTTTCCTTCCCATTGACTTGAGCACAGAATGGATGCAATATCTGAAAATGCACCAGCCCTAGGTCTCTCTGTCATCACTGAGCAGCTGAACCTGTGCCAGCAATCACCTATACAGGTCTTATAATGTGAGAAAAATAAGCTTCTTTTTATTTGAGGTGTTCAGTTACTGGCAGTAGAATGATTTCCTACCCAATTGACCAACCCTCCCTGATTAATTCCAAATAGGAGTCAAGCAGTCCTATAACAGAACAAATGCAATGTGCTCAAACACCTACTATAGAGCCAGCTCCACTCTATGACCCACCATGACAAACTCTAAAAGGCAGTATAAGAAAGCCATGTCTGGCATCTATACTAAAGAATACGGATTTCTTATTCTACTTGATCCTACCACCAAACCTCAAAATCCATTCCATATGGAGAAAGGATATGATAATGACATTTCCAGCCTCCAGAACAGTAAGGAATACATTTATATTCTTTCCATGTTACCTATCCTCTGGTATTCTACTATAGCAGCACAAAATGAACTAAGACACACAGTAACTGTGCAACTAAATTAAGACTACTGGATTACATAAAATCAAGTTCAGAGCATTGCAAACATTCAAGGCATTACTCCTTGTAAAATTTCCATTAACCATCATTCATTCACTTCCATTTAAATATACATTAAGAATCTATAAGATCTACAAATTGGTCTTTTAAAAAATGTATGATAAGCATGCATCACAGGAAAAAGACTGACATAGCACAGAAAAGTTTTCCTGAAACATATGACTAAGTATCAATTTAAAATTCTCATTAGCAGCTTTAAAATTTTTAAAGTAATAAATGTTTACCATAAAACAAATGAAAACATAAAGAGCCAAAAAAGAATATTTTAAAGTACTCATATCATTAATATACAGAAATGCTATTGTACAAAATATTATTTTATGCTTTTTTTTATATCCATCATTATATAAATGAAATATATTACTATTCTTTGCATTTGAAATCAGCCTATAAATGTGCACCCTCAAGCTAGTTTGGTCATGACATTAAGTTTGGTCATTTACAAAAACATCATTTGTAATGGATAAACTATACTCTCTCATCCTTCCTCTATTGTTGAAAATAATATTTTTGTCTTTTTTCCTATTGTTTTCTTCTGATAGAAAGCTTTAAGGAGCATATTTGACCACATATTAATATTTTGTTTTTTAGACATCTTTCATGAGCTATATCATAAAGGCACATGTGTGAATAAAACAATATAATTTCTTGAAATATTTCATATTTTCAAACTTCTTGTCTATTTGAGGGATTCTCAGTAATTTCTTCTGAACTATTTTCTACTTTATCTGTTTTGCTGTTACATCAGTACAGTTGATGTTAATTTAGATTTTTTTTTAAACTGTAGAATTTCTAATTGGTTCTTTAACCTTGCTGGGTTGTTTTTTATAGTTTTTCTGCTTCCTATTTATTATTTATCAGTCTTCTGCTTTTTTCTTTTTTAGGTTGATAAAAATTTTTTCTTGGGTTTTAATAAATTTTTAATTAAAATCATAACAGTATACAATTATGGGGCATGAAGTGATATTTTGATATACAATGTGGAATGCTGACATCAAACTGATTAACAGAGCCATTACCTCACTTAGTTTTTTGTGGTAAGACATTTAAAATTTACTCTTAGTTATTTCAAAATAATTAAGTAATTTGCATTGTATACATTAGGTAAGATCCCACCAATCGACACCCCCCCCACTTTCCTTTCCCACCCTTTACTCTTGCTGGACTGTATTTGTGCTTTATCATTCATATGAGTGTGTAAGTATATATATATATAGGTTTCATAATAGTATTGAGTACATTGGATTTTTTTCCCCATTCTTCAGATATTTTACTAAGAAGAATGTTTTCCAACCAGGTAAACATAAAAGATGTAAACTCTCCACCATTTTATGGCTGAATAATATTCCATGGTATAGATCTACCACAATGTGTTAATCCATTCATAGCTTAATGGGCATTTGAGTTGCTTTCTGAAGCAAACGTCTTTGTAGTAAAATGATTTTTGTTCTTCTGGGTAGGTACCTAGTATTGGAACTGTGGGATCAAATGAAATGTCAACTTTTACTTCTTTGAGCATCCTAACAAACCTTCCAAGATGAACCAGTACCTATATTACATAACCTATTCTGAAACACAGAAAAAGAAGGAATCCTCCCATAATACACTCTATGAAGCAATATCACCCTGATCCCCAAATCAGAAAAGGACCCAACAAGGAAAGAAAATTACAGACCAATATCAATAATGAATATTGATGCAAAAATATTCAATAAGATCCTAGCAAACAGAATTTGACAAAACATCAAAAAGTTATACACTATGATCAAGTTGGTTTTATCCCAGAGTCACAAGGTTGGTACTGAAAGGTTCCAGACCCAAGGATAAAATCATTTGAAGATGCAAGATGAAAGGAAGATGGAGATCCAATTAGTGCAATCAAAGTAGCTTTTATTCCACCTGGAATGCAGGTGGGGTGAGATTCCTAACTAGAGAGAAAGCCACACGTGGGCTATGGCAGTCAGGATTGGTGGCATTCCTATTCCTGGGAGGGACATGAGTCTGACTCTGCCTCGGTGGGCAATGAACCTGACCCTGCCTGGGTGGGGCAAGTTAATTTGAGCAGGTACACTTGATTCTATCAGGTACAACATATGTAAATCTATAAATATAATACACCACATAAATAAAATAAAAAACAAACGCCATATGATTCTCTCAATTGATGCAAAAAAAGCTTGTGATAATATCCAGCATCCTTTCTTGATTAGAACACTTAAGAAAATAGGCTTAGATAGGACATTTCTTAAACTGAAGAGGCCATCTACAGCAATCCACAGCCAATATCATATTGAATGGAGGAAAACTGAAAGCATTTCTACTCAGGTCTAAAACTAGACAAGAATGCCCATTATCACCACTACTATTCAAAATAGTATTGAAAGTCATAGCCATTGCAATCAGGCAAGATAAGAAGATCAAGGGTACTCAAAAGAGGACAGAGGAAGTCAAACTCACGCTCTTCATGGATGACATGATTTTATACCTGGAAAACCCCAGGAACTCAACTACAAAGTTCTTGGAAGTAATCGAGGAATCCAGTAGTGTCTCAAGTTACAAAATTAATGCCTACAAATCAGTAGCCTTTAAATATATCAACAATGGTCAAGCCAAGATTGTAATCAAGACTCTATTCTTTTTACAGTACTACCAAAGAAGATGAAATACCTGGGAATACGTCAAACAAAGAATGGGAAAGCTCTCTATAAGGAGAACCATGAAACCCTGAGAAATGAAAAAGCAGAAGATGTTAACAAATGCAGTCTTCTGCTTTTTACATTTACTTTGTTTAACCTACTAAATGAGCATAGTTGTTTTATACTTTATACCCAATCCACTATACAATGTTTATGTAGAGTTGATTCTGTTGTCTAATAGTTTCAGCTGATTCTCATTCATAATACCTGATTTCCTTGTGGATTTTCATATTCAATGGAAAATAATTTGTGATACTCTATAAAATCTTAAGATAAGGGTAAATTCATCGAAGACAGTGCTTCTGTCTGATGTCTAGACACATGATCAATTGTGGACTGTCACTTTAAACCAAATACATATATTTAACAGTTTTATAAAACCCAAGATGATATGAATTTGAATTGCATATTCATTCTAAGGCCTCTTTTTAGTCACAAATTCTCAAAAATTTTTCTTTAACTTCTGTCATGTCCAGCCTTTAGGCATGCTTAGGTCCAGTGTCCACTCCTCTGGGGAAAGTGAGAGGGAGAGTTAGTATCCTTTCTGATGGTCAATGGAATGCCATCCACTGAATATTTACAAAAAGGAAATATAAAATAAGCACTCAAAAATATCTAATTGTTCACAATAGTTGATTGAAGACAATGATAAGTTTGCTGGCATTAAAAAGACAGTTTAAAATAATTTCATTAGGAAAACACTTGAAGATATCAGCCTGGGGAAAGATTATATGAAGAAGACTTCCATGGCAATTGCAACAACAACAAAAATAAACAAATGGGACTTAAAATGAAAAGCTTCTATAGAGCTAAGGAAACAACAGCCAAAGCAAATAGACAAGCTTCAGAACGGGAAAAGATATTTGCATATCATGACTCAGACAAAAGCTTGATAACTAGGATCTACAGAGAACTCAAATTAATCAACAAAAAAAAAGGGCAAACAATCCCATATATCACTGGGCAAGAGACACAAATAGAACCTTTTCTAAAAGAAGACAGACAAATGGCTGACAAACATGAAAAAATGCTCGCTATCCCTAATCATCAGAGAAATACAAATCAAAACCATCCTCAGATATCACCTAACCCCACTAAGAAAGGCTCACATCACAAAGTCTCAAGGCTGCAGATGCTGTCATGGATATGGCAAGAAAGAAAGACCTTTACACTGCTGGTGGGACTGCAAACTAATACAACATTTTTGGAAGGAAGTATGGAGAATCCTCAAAGAACTCAAATTAGACTTTCTGTTTGATTCTGCAACCCCATTATTAGGCATCTACCCAGCAGAAAAAAAAAAAAATTCTTTTATCATAAGGACATTTGGGCTAGACTGTTTACTGCAGCTCAACTTGCAATCACCAAAATGTGGAAATAGCCTAAATGCCCAGAAGCCCAGGATTGGATTAATAAGCTGTGGTACATGTATACCATGGAATACTATTAAGCCATTTAAAAAGATGGAGACTTTACATCTTTTATATTAACCTGGATGGAGGTGAGGCATATTATTCTTAGTAAAGCATCACAGGAATGGAGAAGCATGAATCCAATGTATTCAACTGTAACATGAAGGCAGGAGATGAACTAATATAAGGAGAGGGATTGGGGAGTGGGTAGAGGGAGAACAATGGAGGGGTCACGGTGTCAAGCACACTTCCTGGGGGTGGGACACAATTATAAATTGCAATTTATCTAACAAATGCAATCAGTATAATGTAATTCTTTGTACCCTCAATGAATCCCAAACAATAAAAATAAAATAAAATAATTTCATTAGGAGAAAGTAGGAGCAAACTTTCCTCTTAACGTTCTTAAATATTCCTAACAATTTTCTGATTAACTAAAATAATGACTTAATAAATTCACCTAACAAAACTCTCAAGTTAAGGAATTAACATATATTTATTATGTTAAATAAATACATTGAGTAAAGAATGTGTATACATTTATATTTATTTAGATTAGGAATTGGCTACTTTAATGAAATCACATTATCTAGATAAAGAAGGTCCTTTCTATCAGAGGATTTTTAATGATGTTAATGTAATATTTACAAGTAAGCCTTTTACATCAACCTATTTCTGCTCAAAGCAAGATAAAAAAATTGCTATAAGAAAATCAAGAATCCACAATCCACAATGATAAAGTATTTAAGTATTTCTATTTTGCAGATTTTAATCCAAAATACTTATGAGTATTTTGCAGTGCAGATGGTTCTAAAGGATAAATATTTGTAGCTTAACATTTTAAATAGAGACTATACTCTTTATAATAAAATAACTTTATAATAGAATGATTTCTGTGACAACAGACTGTTCTTACATAACTATTTTTGGGTAGGAAGAAAGTCTGTTTTAGTTTAACATTTTAAAATAAAACAGGAAAGACAGTTTTGAATTAGCCTTACTTTAATTTCTAACATGAGTTTTGGGTTACTCTTTTGGGGTAATGTTTAAGAATAAATATAGAATACTTAACAACTGCTTTCCTATCATCACTACTACTTCAGAGATATTTTCAAAACTTGCTATGGTCCTATGTGAATCATTTCTGTTTTTAAAGGCAAATTTCACAACTTTAAATGTTCCCTAGAAGACTAGAAGTTACCAGGCTATGGCCAGGACTACCAAAGAGATCTAATTCTACCTTTAGGTAAAGTAATGGGCAAATTCATAGAGAAGAGTTACAATGTTTTCAACTTGTTTCTGACTCTAGAAAACTCAGAGTCTTCAAAAAAAAATCAAATGGACTGTCTTTTTGTACTAAAGCAGACTAAGATAGTCAGTTAATGTTGCTCATATGATACCATATTTAAAAATTAGGAATTAAAATAAATATTTCTTTTTTTTTTTTTTTGGCTGGGGCTAGATTTGAACCTGCCACCTCCGGCATATGGGGCTGGCACCCTACTCCTCTGTCGCCCTAAAATAAATATTTCTAAAACACACACATCATGCTACTTCAATATTTTCTTTAAAAACAATACCAAAATTTTTACTTCTGATCTAATGGAATAACACATAACTACATTTTCCCTACTGCCTAAAACATCTTTAAAAAGTCACAGAAAACTGGGTGGCACCTGTGGCCCAAAGGAGTAGGGCAACAGTCCCATATACCGGAGGTGGCAGATTCAAACCCAGCCTCTGCCAAAACCTGCAGAAAAGGTCACAGAAAACATAAAGCTATGGTATTAGTATTCAAACAATGAAACTCAGGCAATAAATACAGTAATCCCAGGGATGTAGAAAACAAACAGATGAGCCCTATTTTAAAAACTTAAGTTTCCAGATGCCTATAGCACATAAGGGAGAATGCAAGTGGAATTCAGGAGACTCTGCTGAGACGCAGGACAAGGAAACAGCATTTAGAAACAAGCTTAAATCCTATGATAAATTCCTTTGAACTCCTCACCAAGACAGGCTAGTTCCTATAGTGCACAGACTCTTTTGCCACAGCAAGCTAAATAAATCTAATTTTGTTTGATTACTATCATACATGCTTGCTAATATTAGATTGTTTTATTAATATTTCCATTAACATAACCAGGAGTAGGATAAGCACATTTTAGTCCTGATGATCATTAGCTGGTAGTGGCTTTAACAAATGAAAAGTGCTGGCATAACATTGAAAGGATTGTAACTGCTTTATACAATCTTAGTGGGAGATCAGACTAGAATTACAGTGTATTTAAGAAATTCTTCTACCAGGATTACTGTTTCCATACAAAAAAGGGGAACTGTTATGCTTCTTCCTGACAATTCTTTGACTATTAATACCCACAAAAGTTAAAACGTTTATTTTCAATGTATGTCATCTTCACTGTTGCTAAATTGAAATATAATAAATTAAATGCAAACTTAATCATATTATTCAAATACTCAGGAAGTTAACATAAAAGAAAATACAGAGATCTAGGTGTGTTTGATGAGCATTGACAATTCTATATACTTGTGAAACTTCCACCAAAACAACATATAGGATATTTCCATTACCCCAGAAAGATCTCACATTCTCCCTTCCAGTAAATTTCCTCTCCCAAGCAACTACTTTTAGATTTCTATCATCATAAATATGATTATAGAATCTTTGGAATGATTTTATCCAGCTTGTTGTATGTCTTTAGAATGAGACTGCAAGGTATTATTTCATGATTTGTTAACAGATACAGGTTGAATACTGAAGGAGTCCAGGAAATTTTACCCCAAAATACAACTCATTAGTATAAAAATTTTTTCAATTAAAGGTTCTTAGAGATTAACAAGCCCTTGGAAGAGGCTTGCCATGTATGTGCATAAACCATAAACAATAAACTTCCTTCCTCTTCCAGCTGTCTAAATATATTGCAGGAAAGAAGATCAAGAATGCAACCCTCACCTACCCCAAATCATTTGAAACAAATACACATCTCTGAAGTTAATTTATGAATCCATCTTTTCCCCATCCTTCCCAACAACCATTTATCACTGCTTAACAGAAATTACCTGTACTCATCATATCTACCCCACTTCTAAAGGGCATGTATAAAAATACCTAGATCCCACTGGGATACTGAGTAATCATTCTGATTCTCCCCATGCACATGACAAATAAACCTTTCTCTTATTAATCTGCCTTAACTGTGAGTTGATCTTTTAGTGAACTTTAGGAGAAAGGGCAATTTTTCCTCATTCAAAATATTTTGAACCAGAAATGTTTCAGATTTCAAATGGTTTGGGGTTTTGGAATATCTGAATAAACATATTTTATTATGTTTATTGGGGGATAGGACTCAAGTCTAAAGGTGAAATTAATTTATGTTTCACATCGTGCAGGGGAAAAAATGAAGCTATATTCCATAAAATAATTTAAGGAAGTTTATTCGGAGCCAAATTTGAGGATCGTGACCCAGAGTCACACCCAAGAAGCCTTGAACAAGTAGACATGTTTGGGTGGGGTTACTGTTCGATTTTATACATTTCAAGCACACAGAAATTACAAGTCATGTCATACTGATGCAGTCCCTGTTACCTAGGGCTGTGCATGGACTCCATTTTCTGGGTCTAAGCAGGCTCATAAACAGTTCGATCAATGTTCCATCTAAGCTACCATTCCCTGGGAGGAGCAGAATGCTCCAAACAAGACCACATTCCTACACAATGGCAGTTTTAAAATTAACTTCTGCCTACAGGTCTCTGGGGCCAACAGCTGTGACATATTTTAGCCATACATTCTACTTCCCCACCTCCCACCCCCGCTTGCAGGGAAGGAGAAACCTTATATAAACCCTCTAGACAGCCAAAATTAGCAACACACTCAGGACCCCCACGCTATGCAGAGGCTTTATGTTCTTTCTCTTCTTATCTGTAATAAAAATCTGTCCTTTGGCTTACCCATGGTGGTCTGTGAATTTCTGAAAACTGAGGACCAAGCAGAGAAATTCCAGTAACAATGTGGCTCATGCCTTTCATCCTAGCTCTCTAGGAGGCTGAGGTAGGTGGACTGCTTGAGCTCAGGAGTTGGAGACCAGCTTCAGGAGGGAGAAACTCTGTCTCTACTAAAAATAAACTAGCCAGATGTCATGGTGGATGCCAATTATAGTCCCACCTACCCAGGAGACTGAGGCTAAAGGATTTCTTAAGCCCAAGAGTTTTAGATTGCTGTTAGCTAAGATGGTACTCTACCCAGGGCAACAGAGTGACTCTCTGTCTCAAAAACAAAACAACAAACAAAAAAAAACCAAGTAAAGTCATAAATCAATACCTGGAAGGGATATACAGGTGGAACATCTCAAAGGCCACTGAGGGAGGGGGCATGTAATACAGGTTATAGGTTGGTTTAAAGATTCTTTAGTTGGGAATTGGCTGAAATAGTTGGGGCTTTGTCTAATAGACCAGGAGTCTGAAAAGGAATGCTTGAGTTAAGATAGAAGTCGGTTAATCAGAGACAAACTATAGCACCTGTGCCCAGACTCAAATGGTTTGTTATGTATGTTAAGGACCTGCAGGTATATCTTGCATAGCCTTAGGTCTGTTAATGAGTCACAAAGGACCTCTAAGAAGAAAGGAGGACATGATGAGGCATGTCTAATTTCCTTTCTCATGACTAGCAACTCTATTTTATGGGATCCCCTTGGCCAAAGGGAGTCTAGTCACTCAGCTGCTAAGGGACAGCCTTAAGATTTTTAGTTCACATGAAGAAAAAAATAATAATCTAAAAATCATCATATCATCATAGCACTCTGATGGCTCATTTTCTATCAAATGATAATTAAGGGATCCCATAACATCCCTGGAAGAGAACTAACAAACACAATTAAATCCAGGAAAACATTAAAGGATTGATAACTATGTTGATTTGCTCCTCACAAATAGTAAAAAATGTACTAAAGCTTCAGATTGACAACTGTGTTGATTTGTTCCTCACTGATCATAAAACATGTACCACTAGAGCTTCATTAGAACACATTATAAACCACCATCTTCTAATTCAAATATTATAAATTTAATTAAATTCTGCCCTTTATAAATTTCGAAGTGCTTCTACTTTTGCCATTATGCTTCTGCTGACAGATATCATCCAAAAAGTTCAAAGTGCTGCTTATTTTAGGTTTTTGTGAAATAAAGCTCAAAAGAAAGTTAGTGTAGTGCATGTTTAAAAATAGTGTACTTTTGTTAATTTAAGAGGGAGTAGATAAGGTATATTTTATCTGTGTTACAAAGAAGTATTTATTTTGTAGCACTATTTATTTATTTCTTCTAATTTTAAAAAGTATTAGCAGCAGCTATTACTTAAATAAATATATTTAAACAGTTTTAGTCTTTGTTTTGTCTCATTTGATCTCAGAACTCAGAAGGAAACTTATATATAGCTATGACAACAATAGCAACTACTATACTAAAACCAGATTCATCCTCACGGCATATTATAAATGTCAAGGTACAGTAGCAATTTGGATAACAGTAAGTTGTTATTAGCATTTTACTGACCTCTTCAGTACAATGTATACATGAATGATCATCTTATAATTCTATGCCAAACATTAAAAATGAAATATTCTGCTTATAAAGCCTGATGCATGCATAGAAGTATAATCTAATATGCAAAAACTGGATTCAATATTCTGTATTTACAAAAGTACTACAGATAAGTGGCAATGAAACTATCTGTCCCTTACTTAACATCATTTGCAAGGTTCTACTGTCATAGAAAGCACATTATTTTCCAGTGAAGGCAATAAATATGGGGGAGGGGGAGATTAAAACTGAATAAAGACCAAAGAAAGTAACTACAAACACCTTAAACTTGACAGAAGTATGACATTTAGGTTTGCCAAGTGTATTATTAGTTCATGCTGTCATAACCAGTCTGACATACTGGCTTACAGGATTCTTATAAATGAGTAAGGAAATCAAATCCTGGCAGGCCCACCCAGGAACTCCATGATACATTCAGGACTTCAGGAAAACAAGAAGTAGGTTAAATCTGGTAGGTTAAAACTTACCAGCAGGTAAGTAGAATACTATCATTAACTTTTAATGTAAAGTTCTAGAATTGTGTTGATAATGAATGCATTTTCTCTATCTTTAAAACCAATGAGAAGATGAATGAGCACGAAATCTGATATTGAGTTCCTGGGTTGGTTTCTTAGCCTCAAGAGGATTTTAGAATTCTAATTTGAGATTCTAGCAAAGCAAACTAAAAAATAGCTTATCTGGTCAATCACTATATTTTCTGCACTTAAGTAAATAATCAGGTCAAGTTTCATAAGACTAATTTTCCCAAAAAGTTAGTCCTACTTTGATTATCATAAGAATGGGAGTGACAGTAGAGTGAAAAAATTGTTTCTGTGGAAAACTATAGCATGCCCTGTGGTTATTAAATTCTAGTTATTTTCATTGTCGTTAGGGATTTGTCATCTACCTGCTTTAACTTTCGCCACTGTAATTATCCCTTAATTAATTATTCTTCTGATAAAAGATGCCAGCAAAGGATGAAGATACCTAATGTATACTTAATAGCTGTATTTTGGCTTATGGTGCATACACATCAACTTTTATAACCTTAATCAATCTTACCAGCTTTCTTTTCATGTGCCAGCAGGTAAGTAGAATACTATCATTACCTTTCCCTCTAAAGTTCTAGAATTTTATTGATAATTAACTCATTTTCTCTACCTTGAGAGTCAAAGGCATCCTTGAAGTCAGAGCTCTTATAAATTAATGGACTAGAGATGATTCAATTCCTCTGATTTTGGAGGAAAGTGGCTTAATATAAGATGAAAATAAAATGATGACATTGTGCAAATAGTTCATGTATTCATGTGTGTATTTCTCCCCTTTTATCTTAGATCAACTATTTTAAATTGGAATATATTCCTTTTACTTTTTCATCCATTTAAATTTCACACAATTGCAAATGTACAGATAAATACAAATTGTGCTTTTTATCTTCCTATATATTTACCTATGATACTATAGCATTCACAATTAGCATTTTTAATGGTCATATAATAATATATCCAAAGAATAATAATTTAGATTTCTATGTTATCTGTGACATCAAAATTTTGGAAACAGAAAAAAATAGATAAAATACATAATAGATTTAAAAAAGATTTCTTCACCAAAATGAACAAAAATGAGATTTTTAAATCTAATTAATTAAATTTTTCAAAACTTGATAAAAATGTCAAATTTCTTTCCAAAGCTGTACTATTTATACAGCCACTAGTAATACCTGAATGCATTAGTTTTAAGAAAATTTCTGAAAATGTATTCTTTATTAGGTTATCTGTGATGCCTCCTAAAAAATGTCCATTCTGGATCTTGCCCCTATTCCCTCTTAGATAAGACCTATGAATATACATTTTAAATAAATTGTTAACAGTTATAAAACAAAATTTACACAATAAAGCTTGAGAACTATTCTAGTAAATTGTGTATGGTGCTGGTGCTTTCTTAGGTTAACTCAAATTATAAAACTAATGATTGATCACTAATATCCTGAGTGCTTTCTACTTATCACTATATTCTAAGAGCTTTTATATGTATTACATTTAAGCATCACAATCACCCTATGAAGTACTGGTATAATTACTGCCCTAATATCACAGATGTAGAAACTGAGGCACAGAGGTTAATAAGCCCTGTTTAGGGAAAAACCTAAAATTTGAATCCAGGTTGTCAGGCTTGCATCTGAGCTATCAACTTTCATACTATACCACCTCTCTTACATCAATTATTTTCCTAGATCCAACTCTACCATAAACCATTCATTCCCTTAATAGACAGAACATTTCTACCTGAGGATAAAGAACCAGATCTAATTAAGTTGGTGATGGAAAAGTAAAGCAACAGAAAATAAATAGAGGGAAAAATAATATTTTTCAGATACCAAAGAAAGAAATTTTATATATATGGTGCTATTTTTATAGTCACATATATGTGTAAAAGACATATCACGACCTGGCTAACTAACACTTTCTGAAATGTGATGATGCACAAACTAAGATTAGTTTTACTTTAACATAGCTCATACAACATGTACCGTGTTTTGGAAAAGTGAATTCTCAGATTCCAAGCCCTGGAACACATTCTGGGATTTTAAACAAAGAGGAGCAAATTACCAAATAATTGACAACTGGAATCTAATATACCATTTAGCATACATTTGTATGATTCTAATATTATAGCTACTGAATATAAGTTATCATTTAATTGCTGAAATATAAATAGCTGATAACTTAGGGTGACTAAGTACAAGTCCAAATATGCTTTCCCTTTTCAAAAATTCCCCTTCTTCCCACATAACTTACCCTTACTTTCCTTTGCATACCCAATGTTCTGGGCACTCATAATTGCCCAAACAACTCCTATTCTTTTCTTTTATGGCCACAATTTTGTTCCTGCAATCCAGTTAATCTCTGGATATTGATATCTCAAATGTTCTCTTCTTATCAAGTCTTTCCTGATTTGACAGAAAGAGATACACTTTCCTTTTGGAATATTTTATACTTTTTTTTGATATACATCTTATAAGACAGATGTTTGAAACTTAAAATCAGGTTTCCTTGACTTTATCAAAGAGATTTTTTACTAAATGTGAGGGACGTTACCAGGTAGTGAGAATATAGGGAGCTTTTATTCTCCTCAGTCAACCATAGTCTGAAAATATGAATTATTTATTTATGCAATCTTTTAATTTAATAACTTTCAAACTATGTGCTGTTCATAGTAGCATAATAAAATATTACACTGTCATGCTCCCTTCTGTGCTGTCTTACCAAGATGTGAATCATCTCTTTGTCCAGCTAATATGTGATGTATAGGCTACCCACCTGATAAGCACTTAGTAGCTTTCTTTGTTATCAGATCAACCATAGGTGGCATTTCACTCCTTGGTTACTGTACCATCTGTGTATTCAGCCATTCACTGGGTCTTGGAAAGTACTCCTCACGCATAATGAGAGACTACTACATAGGATGAATGTGACAGATGTGGTTCCTCCTCTCTGGATGCTTTCAGTCTGATAGGGAGTTCTTATCCTTATAGCGTTTTCTTTTATATTTATAAGAACAATTGTTTAGAAAAACCTGGAAATCTTTCAGTTACCTGATGGTGTAGGAACACTGTATAAGGTGTCTCATGACACCTTATAATACTATTTTCTGTTCTTTTAAATACCTTTGAATCCGTTTGATACTTTTGCATAAGGAGTTCGTCACATGTTTAACTTTTAATAATTTAGAAGTTCAATATTCCATTAAAGTCATTAGAAAAGCTTTATCAATATATTTATGATAGAGACTGTTTATCTCTGTACTTCCATCTAAATTCAACTTAAGTGAAAGAAAAACAGGCAACCGTGTAATCTATAGTCCATAGTGTTAACTGAATACTTAATTAGATATACATATTTTATACTAAAAAAAAAATTAACATTTTGTCTGTTTTCTGAATTAAGAGGTGGCAAATCCAAGAAAATTTGGCAGTCTCTTAGACTCAGTAAATTACTTCTACAAACTGAAATATCTTTATATTTTCTTATCATATTTTGATACATATTGAAATTCTCATACACCCAAAATAAATTTCCTAAAAAGGGAGTTATTTATTTTGCAATTAATGCCAAGAAAAAGATTGGTAGATGCCTCTGAATATAACTCAATTCCTCTAATAATGTTGTCACATACAGTATATAATGAAGTAACATTTCACTTAATGTATACCATCTCTAAATAGTTCCAAAACTCTTGTGAAAGCAGAGACTTAATACTGAGAAGGGACATAAATAAAAGGGCTTCAAGGGGGAGGAAAGGAAAGACTGTCCTGCAGAGCCAGTATGATTGAAGGACCCATAGGATCATGAACCACTCAATAGTTCTCCCTAAAAAGGGGGTAATGAAAGTGGGTGTGGAGAGTAGGCCATGAGGCAGCAGGGCCACCCACAGCTTGGGCAGTATTCAGAGAACCCCCAACTCCTTTCCAAAACAACCATATTCCTTTCTTCATGCTCCCCCTGCCAGAAGTCATATAGCTCCTTGTCTAGTTAATCTTCAGAACTATGCAGAAATCCTTGTGATCTTTCCCTTTTTTACTTCTTAATATATGTTAACAAAGTTAAACAGAAACCATTAACAGGATGATCTGTTTTTAATGAAGTTATTTACATTCTCCAATTACATTGTAAGACCCAAAATATGTCTTTTGTCTATGCTGCTTCCCAGTAAACAACCCTGCCCAGATACTGTAAAATAAAGCTGATTTGGGGGTTTTGGTGCTGGTGGCAGTCATCAGCTGAGTCAGCCCCGAACCCATCTTTCCTCTCCTGTCTTCTCTTGTTTATTTCCTTAATCCCCACTGCTTCTACTCTGATTCATTCCACTTCTCCGCGCAGAATCATGAAAAGTGGGTATGAGGTAACGCAGGTAATCCATGACCAACAGAGGAAGATAATAAATGACCAACAGAAAAGGGCAAGAATGCCAGGCACTGCAAGGAGACCAATGAAAACCTGACAACCTATTTCAAACTCAGAGGAAGAGGTATTTATGCCCTCATACTGCCCTTGTGAGTGTGTCTCTCTCTCACCTTTTCTCCATCATAAGAAGGACCCGCTTCCAACTCTCTGAAGTTTTGTAAATTTTCCCTTCATTCTTAAAGAAAATTTCTCTTTATCACATTGAAACTTGTGCATGTAGGTTATTTTAGCTCCCTATTCACGCTGCCTGTGCTGCTCCAGTTTTATTTTCTGTTTCCATTCATTTTTGCTTGCACTTACCACAGTGCGTTGGTTGAACTTTCCAACTCAGCTGAGTAATCAAACTAGGTCAACTGGGTATCAGGAACTAGGACCCCTGACCCACAGAAATACCTTATAAGGTTTTCTCTTACATGTCTCTCTCTCTAATCCCACTATTCCCTACTGTGGGAAGATAAAGAAGGAAAGTGGGGAGACAGACAGGAAAGGACTTACTAGTTAGGCTCACTGTTTTTCCCAAGAAAGCTATGAATCATTGAAATGCCTCTAAACTACAATGAGCAAAATAGCCTGTGCCTTTGAAGAACTATTTTGTAACCCAACTTAAGTGTCTTCCAATGCTATTTAGCACTTCTATAAAGAATCTAAACCTGGGTGCACATATTTCAAAATCACTTGGAAAACTCTTATCATGTTCAAGGATAAGCAAAAAAACTTTAGCTTTTGAAGTGAATAACAACATGAAAAACAAATCTTATAAACAAGATGTTAAAGCATAGCCTTTTAAAAGCAAGGAAGAAATTTGAAAACTTGATGAATAAAAGGTCATATATATTAAAAGCCTTATTTTGAAAATGTTAGTTGTACTTTGTAGTATCTCGACTTTTGGAAATAGTCCTTTTGTTTTATTTGTGAAGGTCCTATTTTCAAAAAAATTAATATATTTATATTTTGTACAGATGAACTGAAACAAGAAGACCTACAATTTTGTAAAACCTTCATACCATAAAACATTCCAAAGAATTAAAGAACCGAGATATTTTTAAACAGCTAAATCTTGATATTAAAATCTTAATTTTTATCAACAAAAGACTGAATGATTGTTTTTTTTAAAGGACAACTCTTGTGAGAATACGTGAATTAAAATATTTAAACATCTCAATTTTTTTTAAGATTCCAGGCAATTTATTTGATATATTAATATGATTATTTAATTTGATCAGTTTAAAATGTTATCTTTTTTTTGTTTTGGAGACACCCTGGAGTTGAGTGCCGTGGCATTGCCATAGCTCACAAGAACTTCAAATTCTTGGACTCAAATGATTCTCTTGCCTCAGCCTCACCATTACCCGGGACAAACACAACGGATGGTGACTTTTCTATTTTTAGTAGAGGTGGTAGTCTACTCTTGCTCAGGCTGGTCCCATACTCCTGAGCTCAAGTACTTCACCCCCCAGACCTCTCAGAGTGCTATGAATACAGGCATATGCAAGAGTGCCCAGCCAAAAACTATACTTTTTAGTGAAATACCAGTGATATGATATTATGAACCAAAATGGCTAAAGAAATGACTTAAGGCATGTGATTGATCATACACAAAAATAATCATTCTGGTTATGTCTCTTTGTATTAATATAAATACAAATGTTAACTGTCATTTAATTAATATTTGTTATTTTTAAAAAACAGTTCAATCTTTAAAAACAGTTTTCCAATAGATTGGTTTTATGGGTCCACTAATACAAATCCAAATTGTTGGTCAATAAACAAAAATCAAACCTGTATATAATTTCACTTATTTAAAAAATATTTCCTTTCTCATAAACATGACATTGTTAGGAATAACAAATTATGTGCCAACATATTGATAAACTATCTGACACATACTTAACCCCATCTTACTAGGTACTGGGAACCAACTGGCCTTACTTAGTAATTGACACTGCTTGAGGCCCTGGCCAAATGAACAAAACTAGCTTACAACTGAATGATATGTGACATTTAACAAATCAACGCTATAAACCTTCTAAGATCAACTTCAGGAAAAACTGAGATTCTGGGAAAGGATTTAATTATTTCACTATGATCTTAGCATCAACAAGTCAAAATAGAGTTTGAGTAGAAATTTCATGAATCACAAATTATAATGCCAGGAATTGCTGTTGTAGTCCTATATTGTACATGTGAATACATTAAAAAGCCCAAGCATTTTTATTATGTTTACATTTGAATAACAAAAGACTGAGCATATCCAAATGACCATCAAAAAAGGCTTGCTAAATTAAATCATAACACATCATACAGTGAAATGTAATACAGCAAAGGAGATGGAATAAGATAGTGGAATAAAAGCCACTACTGAAGAGTCCACCCACAGGAACATAAATTTGAACAAACATTCACAGAAGAAAACACCTTCATAAGAGCTAAAGAAACAAGATAAAAATACAGAGTACCTGATTTTAGCATAATAATTAGAAAAGAAGTACTGAAATAGGTAGGAAAGACAAGTCTCCCACTGTCTGCAACACTTCTTAGCCATCCCTAGGCAGCACAGCTCTAAGAAAGAAATCTGTCCACTTGGGGGGAGGAGAAAGAAGAAGAGATGGGACTTTGTGTTAGAAACCAGTCCTGGCCCCATCATAGCAAACACTATCGGTCAAAACTATGCAACCTCTGATCCCAGGCCAGTGCTCCAGGATGAAAATTCTAGATCCACCATGTGTGTGAAGGGAATTGGTTGCCATAGTAGAATGGACACAAGTCCCAGACTACTTCATCACTGGCTGACTAAAGCAGTCTTGGGGCCCAAATAAGTATCAGTGGGATGCAGGCCATAAGGCTGTAAGCTATGAAAGATGTGGATAAGCATGGTCTGGGAGAAAATGGACATCAAGGTTACCCAGCAGGACGGCACATGAGATTGCCTGTGCCACCTCTCCCAAACTTTGGGAGCTCAGCACAATCAAAGACTTCTCTGCTTGTATGATATAGAGTAAAGTTACTGAGGGACTTTGCCTGGGAATTCAGGGAACACTCTCCTGTCTAACTCAAATCTATCAGGGGCGGGCGGGAACTCAGAGTTCAAGAGTGTAGGGGCAAATCTGTGTTTAGGCCACCCTCCAGTGCTAAACGAGTTGCAATGACCACAGGCTTAGGGAACTCAACAATTAGTCTTCATTGCATTCCTGAAAATCCCAGGAAGTCCCAAGTCAGGACTGAGTGCCATGACACATTCAAAGAAGGGTGGGTCAGACAAGGCCAGACTGCAAAAACTGAAAGACGCAATTCTTTAATGTCAAGACACCAGTGAAAAACTCACAAGGATCAATAATAGTCAAGGAAATACGACCAAACCAAATGGATTAAATAAAGTGCCAATGACTGAGCCTGAAGAAACACAAGTATGTGACAGCTAAGATGGGAATCATATATATCCATGACCACAAACCGCTGTTTTGAAGAAGCTCAATGAACTTTAACAAAACCCAAACAAGCAATTCAGCAATTTCTCAGAGATTTTTAACAAAGAGATTGAAATAATAAAAAAAGAAAACGTGGAGCTGAAAAATAAAATGGATGAATAGAAAAATGCATGAGAGGATCTCAATAGAAGAATTAACCAACCAAAATAAGGAATCACTGAGCTTAAAGATAGATGCTTTGAAAATAAATAGAGGGAAAAAAAGAATGCAAGAAACAAAGAATACTTACAAGATCAGTGGGATAGCAGCAAAAGAGCAAATGTAAGTCACTGGCCTTCAAAAGGGGTAGAGAAAGAGAAAGAAGTAGAAAGCCCACTGAAAGAAATAATGACAAAAATTTGTCCAAAATTAGAGAAAGATATAAATATCAAGATACAAAACGTTCAAAGATCACAAAGCAGATTCAACACAAATAAGAATAACCCAGGCATACAATAATAAAATTCTGAACAACTGAAGACAGAGAATCCTAAAAGCAGCAAGAAAAAAGAAGCAAATTATGTATCAAGGAGCTCTGAGATGCTTGGTGGTAGATCTCTCAGCAGAAATCTTATAAGGCAAGACTGAGTGCCACGACATATTCAAAGTGCTGAAGGGAAAATAAGAAAGAGCAACAACAGTGGTGCCTATAACTCAAGTGGCTAAGGAGCCAGCCACATACACCAGAGCTAGTGGGTTCGAATCCAGCCTGGGCCTGCCAAACAACACTGACAACTACAACAAAAAAATAGCCAGGCATTGTGGCAGGCGCCGGTAGTCCTAGCTACTTGGGAGGCTGAGGCAAGAATCTCTTAAGCCCAGGAGTTTGAAGTTGCTGTGAGCTGTGACACCACAGCACTCTACCCAAGGTGATAGCTTGCGGCTCTATTTCAAAAAAAAAAAAAAAAAACAGAAACAATAAAAACAACAAAATCCTACCAATGGACAATACTATACCCAGCAAAGCTATCCTTCATACCCACAAAAGAGGTAAAGATTCCCTCGGATAAACAAAAGCTTAGAGAATTCATCAGTAGACCTGTTTGATAAGAATGCTGAAGTTATTTTTTTTCAATGTGAAAGAAAACGATGCTAATTCTTAGCACTCTGTGAGACCAAGGCAGGTAGACTGCTGGAGCTCAGGAGTTTGAGACTAGCCTTAGCAAGAGTGGGATGACATCTCTACTAAAAATAGAAAAAACAGTCAGACATAGTGGCACCAGCTGATAATCCAAACTACTCGGGACTGAGGCAAGAGGCTTGCTTGAGCCCATGAGTTTGAGGTTGCTGTGAGCTATGATAATGCTATGGCACTCTACTTAAGGCCACAGAGTGAGACTCTGTCTCAAAAAAAAAAAAAAGAAGAAGAAAGATGCTAATGTATAACTAAAAAACATTTCAAAGTATTAAGTCTCTTTGGGAAAACTAAGTGTAGAGAGAAATTCCTAACACTCTACTACTGTAACTGTGGTGTGTAAACCACTCATAATTATGAGTTACAAGACAAAACGATGAAACTATTAAAAATAATACAACAATTTGTTAAGACAGACATGTAGTTTGAGACATCAAAGAGTTGAAATGTGGCAGGGAATGAACTTAAAGTTTTTAACTTTTTTCTTTTTAATCTTTGCCACAAAAGTTAAATAGTCATCAGCGTAAAAAAAATTTTATACCTGTAAGATGCATTTTGAAAGCCTCATGGTAACCACAAAGCACAAACCTACAACAGATACACTAAACATATATTTCAAATATACTTCAAAAGAAAAATAGCCATAAAGGCAGGAAGGAGGAAAAACAGATGCAAAGAAAGCAGGTATAGTATAACCAGAAAGCATGTAATGAAATGGCAGTAGTAAGTCCTTACGTATCAGTAACAATCTTGAATATAAATGGACTAAATTCTTTAATTAAAAGACAGATAGTAATCAAATGGATTAAGAAATGTGACCCAGCCATGTGTTGCAAACAAAACAAAACTCAATACACCTACAAACACAGGCATATATTGAAAGTGAACAGATATAAACAAAAATACAAAAGAGCAAGTTTCTACATTTAGATAAAATACACACTGAATAAAAATCATTTAAAAAACGAAAAATTGAGGACTTCATATAATGAAGAGGACAATACAGTACAATATAATAATTACAAATACATTTGTAACCAGTAATGGAGCAACTATATATATAAAGGAAATATTAACAGACCTAAAGGGAAAGATTAACTGTATTACAGTAATAATAGGGAACTTCAACACCACTTTAGCAATGGACAGAGTATCAAGACAGACAATATGCAAATATCAGCATTAAACTATACTCTAGATCAAATAGACCCAAGGGACATTTACAGAACATTCCACCCAATAGCTATATGATTTACATTCTTTTCAACAGCACATGGCTCATTCTCCAGACTAGACCATATGTTTAGGCCATAAAATAAGTCTTAACAAATTTAAAACAACTGAAATCAGATCAAGTAACATTTCTGCTAATAATGGAATAAAAATAGAAGTCATTAACAGAAGTTATTTCTGTTAAATCATTAACAGAAATCAAACAACATGATTATGAATAAGAAATAGGTTGATGGAAAATTACACAGGAAATTTAAAAATTCTATGAGACTAATAAAAATGGAATTAAAACATACTGAAAACTATAGAATACAGCAAAAGCATTCTGAGTTTATGGTAATAAGTGGCTACGTTAATAAAGTAGAAAGATCTCAAATAAACAACTTAATGTTATGCCACAAGGAACTAGAAAAACAATAATAATAAAACCCCAAAATAGGTAGAAGAAAATAAAGAGTAGAAATAAACAAAATGGAGCTAAAATTACAAAAAAAAAAAAGAAACAAAGAACTAATTGTCTTAAAAGGTAAACAAAAGCAACAAACCTTTAACTATACTAAGAAAAAAGAGAAGTCTTAAATAATATCAGAGATGAAAAAGGAAATATTTCAACCAATACCACAAAAAATAAAAAGAATAATAAAAAAATACTACAACTAATTACACACCAAACTAGAAGATATAGATACATTTGTACACGCATACAGCTCAACCATGATTGTATCATGGAGAAATAGAACACCTGAACAGACCAATAACAAGCAATGACATCAAAGCAGAAATAAAAACTATCCCACAAAAAACAACAACAAAAACCCAAAACCCCAGGACCTGATGGTTTCACTATTGCATTCTATCAAACATTTAAAGATCTAATACCAGGTCTATTAAACTATTTTTTAAAAATTCTGGAAGAGGAATACATGCACACTCACTCTATGGGACCAGATTTATCTTGATAATAAAACCAGATAAGAACAGAAAACAGTAAGAAACTACAGGCCAATATCCCTAATTAACACAGATTCAAAAATCTTCAACAAAATACTAGTACATCAAATTTAAGAACACAATGAAAAGGTCATTCACTGTGATTAAGTGAGATTCATCCCAGAGATGAAAGCATGGTTCAACATATGCAAATCAATACATACCATGTCAATAGAATGAAGGACATAAAAATCATAAGATCATTGTAATAGGCGCTAAAAAGATTGAATAAAATTCAACATCCCTTCATGAAAAAAGTTTTTCAACAAATTGGGTTAGAAGCTGACCCACAGCTAACACCATACTGAATGAATCAAAGTTTAAAGCTTTTTTCCTAAGAATTGAAATAAGACAAGCATGCCCACTGAAAACACTTTAATGGAACATAGTATCTGAAGTTTTAGACAGAGCAATTAGGCAGGAGAAGGAAATAAAGGGTACCCAAATTGGAAAGGACAAAGTCAACCTGTCTCCATTTACTGACAAGGTCATATATATATATAGAAAACCCTAAAGATACCACCATAAATCTGTTAAGAGTAAATGAATTTAGTAAAGTTGCAGGATTCAAAGTAAACATACAAAAATCACTAGCATCTCTATACTTCAACAGCAAATAAGCTGAAAAAGAAATCAAGAAAGCAATTCCATTTACAATAGCCATTTTCTTATTTACAAAGAAAATAAATCTAGGAGTAAATTTATCTAAAGATATGAAAGATTTCTGAAATGAAAATATAAAACACTGCCAAAAAAATTGAAGACAACACAAAGAAATGGTAAGATAAGCCATGTTCATGGACTGGAAGAATAAATAATGTTAAAGTGTCCATATTACCCAAAACAATCTACAAATTTAATGTAATCCCTATAAAAATAACAATAGCATTTATCACAGAAATTAAAAACACTATCTTAACATGCATGCAGAAAAGCAAAAGATCCTAGAAATCAGGTGTCCTCAGATGACATGCAGCCTGCCTAGGACATTTATCCCGCCCACCAGGTGTTTTTGCCACTGCTGCCTGTCCTGCTTAGCAGCCAACTCCTCCCGGGGCCCACAGTCTGGCCTTCCAATGGTCTGAGGGACAGTGAACTGGCCCCCTGTTTAAGAAGTTTGAGGACCCCTGTTACATAGTCATTGCAATCTTGAGCAAAAAGAATATATAGCTGGAGGCATCACACTACCTGATTTGACTATGCTGGGCACGGTGGCTCATACCTATTAATCCTAGCACTTTCCCAGACTGAGGCAGATGGACTGATTGAGCTCAGAAGTTCAAGGCCAGTCTAAGCAAAAGCAAGATCCTCCCTCTCTAATGAAAAACAGAAAAACTAGCTGAGTGTTGTGGCATGTGTCTGTAGTCCCAGCTACCTGGGAGGCTGCGGCAAGAGGACTACTTGAACCCAACAGTTTGAGGTTACTGGGAGTTATGATATCATGACTCACTACCTAGGGCAACAGAGTGAGATTTCCTCAAAAAAGAAAAGGAAAGAAAAGAAAAGAAAAAAGAAAATCTAATACAAAGCTATAGAAATTAAAAGAGCATGGTACTGGCATAAAAACAGACACACAGACCAATGCAACAGAAAGATAACGCAGAAATAAATCCACACGTTTACAGTATACTAATTTCAACAAAGGTGCCAGTAACACACACTGGAGAAAGGAGAGACCCTTCAATAAACAGCACTATGAAAACTGGATAACCACGTGGAGAAGAATGAAATTTGACCCCTATCTTTTACCATATACAAAAATCGACTCTGAATGGAACAAAGACTTAAATGTAAGAACCCAAAATAAAAACTACTAAAAGAAACATTAGGTCTGTGCAGTTGCAAAAGCATTAGGTAACTAAAACAAAATTAGACAAATGGGATTAC
Organism: Otolemur garnettii; assembly: GCF_000181295.1. Taxonomy (NCBI): domain Eukaryota; kingdom Metazoa; phylum Chordata; class Mammalia; order Primates; family Galagidae; genus Otolemur; species Otolemur garnettii. The sequence goes on from NW_003852510.1 coordinate 3,800,849, forward strand.
ATCAAACTTAAAATTACATCAAATAAAAATATAAAGAACTCAAAAGTAAAAAAGAAATAATCTGACTAAAAATGCACCAAGGTTCTGAATATGTCTCTAATGAAGATCCATAAATGACCAACAGATGTTAAGAAAAAATTCTTAACATCATCATTTATCAGTGAAAAGCAAATCAAAACGATAATGAGATTACCCAATTTCAGTTAGAATGGCTATTATTCAAAAAACAAACAAACAAAAAATGCTGGAAAGGATGGGGAGAAAGGGGGACTTTTATATATTGTTATTGGGAATGCAAATTAGTATAGCCATTACGGAAAACAGTATGGAATTTTCCTTCTGAAATTAATAGAATTACAATACGATCCAGGAATCCTGTTCCAGAGTAGAGCCAAAGGAAAGAAAATCACTGTCCAAGAGATATCCCCACCCCCATGTTTACTGCCATGCTATCCACAATATCCAAGATATGGAATCATCCTAAGAGCCTATGTACATATATGTATAAGGAAAATGTAGTTATACACACACACACACACAAAATGTTATTTGACCATAAAACAGAGTATAATCCTACCATTTGCAGCAACACAGATGACACTGTAAGTAACTACCTTAAGTGAAATCAGGCATACAGAAAAAGACAAAAACTGCATGCTTTATGTGGAATCTAAAAAAACTGATGTACAAAAACTTTGTACCCAAGTTAGTCAATGGGTACAAAGTTACAATAGATAAAAAATAAATTCTAGCAGTCTATTACACAGAAGGGTAATTATATCTAATAACAATATAATGCGTATTTCAAAACTGGCAGGAGACAGGATTTTTAATGTTATCAGTGATACAGGACAGGTGGCACCCCAGCTAGCTCAGCCAAGTAGAGGGGAGGACCTGCTGCCTCTGCCCTGGAGGTGTTGGTGCGGTGGCAGCCAGGAGAGGACCCAGCAGGCTGGAGAGGAGGTAGGCTGGGGGTGGGGTGGGGTGGGAGGAGGCCCGTAGGAAGCTCCAGTAGCCAGAGGGAGCAGACAACTGCTGGGGAGACACCAACACCTTAGTGTCTCCCTCTCCTTGCACTTGCAGCTAAGCAGGGAACCCACATTTCCCAAGCCTGGTCAATTTCATGTAGGTTTCCTAGGCCTGAGAACCAAAGGGATTGTATCCATTCATTTGCTACAGAGTCCCAGCTAGACCTAAGTACAATGGACCCATATACCCAAAAAGTAACTACAGAGTACCCATACAAAAATAAATAAATAAACATACATATATTACACATACATACATACATACACACACACACCCTTGGACAAAGAGCCCAAAGAGAGAGCTTCCACTTGGGTTGTTTCTCTCTGCCAGGAGCTTTGGTGTTTGTGTATTCTTTTCTGTAAAATAAATCCTTTCTTACCACTGATCTGTGGTCCGTGAATTCATTCTTCGAATCACGGAGACCAAGAACCTACTGAAGATGAAACTCCAGTATCATCAGCTTGAAGAAATGATAAGTGTTTAAAACAGTATATATGTTAATTATTGATTTCATGTTTATACAATGTATACATGCATTGAAATATCACACTATACTCCATAAACATGTATAATAATTATGTGTAAATTATAAATTTAAAAAACATAATGTAGCCATTAAAAAGTAATAAATCTGTTTTATAGTGATATTGAAAGATCCTTAAAATGTGTTAAATAAAAGGTGAAAATGCAGAACAATGAACTTTTATACAGTATAAGATGCGTTTTGAATAAACACAATGTATGTATACATATGCACATACATGCAAGTGTAATATATGTATTTTCACATATGTATATATGTATCTACACGTTCCTATTTGTGTGTAGATGCATTATGTGGAGACAGGTACAGAGGTTGTTCCTACAAAGAAAAATTGGGAGGGCTTGGGAGGGTGGGTATTGGGTTTTCTTTCATTGTACTCTTCAATAGCTTCATGAGCACATTTTAAACTGTTCTGAATTAACTAAAATAAAAACATTAGAGTAATAAAGATCATTAATTGGACATCTGTTCTATTCTAGGACAAATAATTAAACGCGAGAAAAGTAGCAGAAGGGCTAATTTAGAAAAATAAGTAGAAAGCTTCAGAGCAACAAGAATTCACAAGAGTTGTTCCAGGCCAATAATTAAGTACAAAACAGAAATTTAAGACAGAGTATAAGAAGCAATAAATTCAAAATAGCAAAATATCCAAAATACCTACATGTTTTTTTGTTACACTTTCTTTCTCTAAATCACAAATCTACTTCTTTCATTGAATTTCAACTGTGACATTATTATTCTTCATTCAGTCTGAAAATTCTAGTATTTGTGACAAAAAAATAAACTATTGATTAGATTTCTAGTAAATGTCTCTCTCTTTTAAGCTTATAGTCCCATCTCATTCTCTCACCTCCTTCCCTAAAGTATGGGATTTTATGCCTTTTCTATTTAATTATCAAAAATCTTTCTTTGAATATCCTATATAGAAATAGAAAATATTTAATAGGGGGATCCTTACAAAATTTTCTACAAGTACATTTTCTACATGTATATAATGTTCCACTGCCTACAACCACAATCTTTTTTCCCAAAAAGTTCCTATATATAATCTTTCTCATTTTATAGGTCACCTAAATCAAGACTAAGTTTAAAACAATAGCAGTTGCCCCCATATAACCACAAAAGTCTTTATGAACTTGCTTTGTCCAATTTTAAACATCCTTCCATAGCTCCATTATTACATAATTTCATATTTAGTTTTTATTAAGTTTGTTTCTGTAAAGGGCCAAATTGTAGAAACAAACCACGGTGAATATTGCAATTGTGTACTTCTGACTGTTGCAAATTCTCATTACCTCCTGTTATCTCAGCCTTTCCCTCCTAGAAATTCATCGTTTATGGAAATATTATAAAATGGAGACTAGTGAGAAGTGAGGTTAAAAAGCCAGGAAGGGGTCAGATGAAGACTGGTCTTAGATACACTATTAAAAAGCTGGATTTTGGGGTGGTGCCTATGGCTCAAAGGAGTAAGGCACCAGCTCCATGTGTGGGAGGTGGTGGGTTCAAATCCAGCCCCAGCCAAAAATTGTAAAAAGAAAAAAAAAAAATCTTGATTTTGGCTTGAAACACATTAATAAACTATGGAGTAACATAATCTGAATTCCATTATCTACAAATTGACAAGGTGATAAAGTAAGTTAGGTTATATTTGAATTTAACTAAAGAAAAAAAATAATGAAAGGAAATCTAAAGAAACTACTGAACTTCATTATGTAACTCCAAAACAAGACAATAATAAAAAGAATCCTATAAAAAATTAAGAAGTCAGAATAATGCCTATTTATATTATTTGTTTTCTAATACGTATGTTTAAACATCAGTCAGTATAGCAGTTTATTATTTCGTAAGTAAGAAATTCCTGACACCCCCAAAAGAATCATACTTCAATCACATCAATCACACTTTGGTTTTTAAATAATGGATGCCTAACCCTATTTTGAGATAATTCGTTAAGAAAAATTAATAGGGAAACACTATCCTAAGAGTGACAAATAACTTTCAGGGAAACATACACACACAGAATCACCCTATGGGGAAAAATGAAGTTCTCTATTTAGTCCTTGATAGTTCCTTAGATATTTTTAAAAACACGTGCTTTTTTTCAATCTTCTCCAAGTCAAGTATCTTTAGCTTCATCAACTAATCTAATACATGACTTTTATAATCTTCACAATTCTATTAATTATTGTTTTACAACAAAAATTCCCATTTATCTTATTCATATTCTTAAAATGTGGGCGAGCTAACTATAACACTTTAAATGTAGTCTAAATGTAGCCTGCTGAATGTACGTAACTGTAGACTTAATAGGTAATGTGGATAATATAATTCTACTTATTAGGTGTATAAGATTTTGTTATTTTTTACAGCTTGTTTATTTTTAGTTGCATTATCATTGGTTTACATTGTAATTATACTTACCTAAAACCTACAGACTTTCATACAACATCTTTTAAGCTAGTACATCCATCTTATATCTATAATACACATTTTTGTTTTCACAAAAGGTTTATCATAATTGATTTTTCTTCTGTATCCAGCCTATAGAAGTCATTAATAGACTAAAAATATTTTAAAAATCAATTATTCTCTCCAAAACCATATAATGTAAACATTTAAGAAGTCAGCTTTATAAATCTCATAAGTGACTAAAATATTGAAAAAGACAAAACAAAAATAGAACTCTTAATATCACAGATTTCCTTCTAAGTTGTCACAAAGTTATTAACAACTTCTCAAAACAACTTGGCATAATGGGAAACTAATGGGATTGTCAAAATCAAGATTCAATATATTTTTACCACTTCCTAATTAAATCTTCTAGCAATTCTATCACCTTATTTAATACCGTCAATATTTACATTTTGCCATTATTTTAAAATTATTTTAACTGTGAAATAAGTTGAATAGTATCATTAATGTTTGTTTAATAATTGAGGAAACTAAGACTGTAAGAGGTTAATTTATTAACAGTTACATGCCACACTGCTTGTAACTAGAACATACGGGACTTACTATAGCCCAGTACTTTCCTATATTCTTAGGTCAGTACACAATGATTTCTTATTTACACCACAAATTAGCAAACCTTTTCTGCAGAATCAGTGTCTAAATACGATCCTGAAAGGACTAACTTATATGCGACCACAGGTATTTTTCAACCAAATGTGGATCATATTCATGAAATGCCAAATGAAATGTGTATATATTTTGTGTATATATAGGTTCTAACAGTGTTGACCACAGGACATAAGTATGCACAGATTTTGGTATACATCAGTGTCCTGGAACCAATCCCCTAAGTATACAGAGGATAACTGTATTTTGAGGCTTTAAGTAACATGTAAGATTATTCAACTCTGCTGCTGGAGAGTGAAACCAGCTTTCAGCAATACACAGACAAATAGGGAAGGCTATTTCTGAAATTTTCATGTGAAGAATGACTCAAGAGTTTTTTAAACATACCATTAGTGAAACCCATCACATCACTTTTCTATATATATATATTTTTTCCTTTATCACAGTATCACAGGGGTACAAATATTTCCGGTTATATGGACCACTTTTGTACTGTTTGAGTCAGCGTTGTAAGTGTGCCCGTCACCCAATGTTCACTGTACCCATTAGGTAGGTTTTCACCCATAACCTCCTCCCCCCATCCTTCAGCTTGATTTCCCTGGAGTTTTACTTCCTTCTGTGCACATGTGTGCTTATCAGTTAGTTCCAATTTTCTACTCTTTAGATAACTTCACTTAGGATAATATTCTCTAGTTCCATCCAAATTACTGCAAAAGGCATGAATTCATCCTTTTTATGGCTGAGTAGTTTTCGATGGTATACATACACCCCATTTTGTTAATCTACTAATTAATTGATGGGCACCTGTGTTAATCCAGTATCTTGTCAACTGTGAACTGTGCTGCAAAATAAATTTTAAAAATCATGATGAAATCTCAGGCCAAACACCTATATTTTCCATGCAATCTACTGTTATTTAAATAATTGTTTATGATGATAGTGGAAATATGTTTAATAAATATGTTTAATTCTGGCTCGGCACCTGTAGTACAGTGGTTATGGCACCAGCTACATACACCAAGATCGGTGGGTTCAGACCCAAGCCTGGCCAGCTAAAACAACAATGACAACTGCAACAACAACAATAAACAGCTGGGCATTGTGGGGGGTGCCTATAGTCCCAGCTACTTAGGAGGCTGAGGCAGGAGAATTGCTTAAGCCCAAGAGTTTGCAGTTGCCATGAACTGTGACACCATAGCACTCTACCAAGGGCGACATAGTGAGACTGTCTCAAAAAAATAAATAATTAAATGATAAATGTTTAATTCATAACTTCCAGAAGTGCTTGAGAATGGACTATGTTATTAAATTTAATTTAAAATACTTTATAATAGAGAGCTGCAGTCCAGATTTGTCCAGAGGGCCATAGTTTGCAAACCATAGTTCTAATATCAAAAGTTCTTATGACAGAGAGAATCCAGACTACCACCAATCCAAAACACCACCACCAATATGTCCAATTCTATTTGTTTCTACTGTCATTCAATACTCAATGTACATTATTTGAGCAGTGAACATACTTATACATAAGAATCATCCGGTCAGGCCCAGTATAAACTCATGCTTATAATACCAGCACTTTAGGAAGTGGAGGCAGGAGGATTGCTTGAACCCAGGAGTATATGACCAGCCTGGCAACACAGAAAAAATGGAAAATTAGCCAGGCATAGTTGCACTTGCTGTAGTTTCAGCTACTCTGGAAGCTGAGGTGGGAGGACTGCCTGAGCCTAGGAGTTAGAGGCTGGAGTGAGCTGTGATTGTGCAACTACACTCTAGCCTGGGTGATAGAACAAGACTCTGTCTATTAAAATTAAAGAAATATAGAATAGAATTGTAGGTAGTCTAACATACTGTTTAGTGAAATTCATTGTTGAAAATATTTCAGATAACTTTTTAGTATAAATTCAAATGACATTCAATTATATTAAAAAATGCCTTAGTAAAAAAAGAAAAAACACGGCTCGGCGCCTATAACTCAACCAGCTAAGGTGCCAGCCACGTACACCTAAGGTGGTGGGTTTGAATCCCCAGCCTGGACCTGCCAAACAACAATGACGGCTGCAACCAAAAAATAGCCGGGCGTTGTGGCGGGCGCCTGTGGTCCCAGCTACTTGGGAGGCAGAGGCAGGAGACTCGCTTGAGCCCAGGAGTTGGAGGTTGCTGTGAGCTGTGATGCCATGGCACTCTACCCAGGGGGACAGCTTGAGGCTCTGTCTCAAAAAAAAAAAAAAACAAAAAAAAAAAAAACACTTTAGTATCTAGCAAAACATTCTAGTACTTAATTAAAGAATGAAACAGAGATGTGGATTCCTGGAAGGGATAAATACAAGAGTAAAGTACATGTTTCTAAATAAAATATATTGGCATAAAGAAATTTTCTAATTATGAAGGAATAGGTATTAAGTCACTTCATTCCCAAATAACTGACAAATAATAAATTGTCATTTATGGAAAAATAAATTTCAACTATTTAAAGTCTTTTTTTTTTTTTTTTTGGTAGAGACAGAGTTTCACTTTATCGCTCACAGTAATCTCCAAACTCCTGGACTTAGACAATTCCCTTGCCTCAGCCTCCCAAGGAGCTGGGACTACAGGCACCCAAAACAATGCCCCGCTATTTTTTTGTTACAGTTTGAGTCTTTTTAAAAACACAACTTAAAGATTTTCTAATGAGGATTTCTCCTTTATAGTTTTTTTATTTATGTGATAACAAAAGAAAAATCAAAGAAATTTACAGCATCTATAGGAAGTAAGGAATTTAATTCATTATATTAACAAAGCTTAAACTCTCTAGAACTGTGATCTATGAATCCCAGTGGCTTTGAGACCCTTTCAGAGATTCCCCCAGGTCAAAACAACTTTCATAATAATAAAGAGAAAGTATTTGCCCTTTCCAATTTGTTGAAATATGCATGGATGGTACCAAAGTGATTGTGGATAAACTACTGTGTGTAGCATAAATCAAAACAGAAGTCTCAAACTGTATAGATATTCATTATATTCTTTGTGATCATGTACTCCAGTTGAAAGGAAAGATTAAAAAGGAAGTTTCACTTAAGGATGCACTAGGTAGACAGACAAAACCATAATTTTGTTAAATCACAATTCTTGAGAATATGTATACTTTATATTCTGTATGTCAAAATGGGAAGTGTACAAAAGCATTTCTGTCACAATCTAAAGTATGGTGTTCTCCACATTACAGCACATGTGAAATTATTTGAGTTGCAAGTGAAACTAACAGCTTTTTACATAGCGTTATTCAGGTCTGAGTATTTAGCAAACATGCCCTTTAAAACTAATGAGTCTGTTACTTGAAGAGAAACAGTAACATCTGTACTAATAAAATTACAAAATTAAAATAAAAATCTTATCTTCAGAAAATTTCTATCATTTTGACAGCTTCCTAATACTTAAAGATTTTTTTGATGAGCTCAGTGATACTGATAAAAATTAATGCATATGAATTTTTAATATGATATAATGAAATGTATCACTATGTGAAAGACCTGCATAATTTCAGTGAATCAGTATTTTCCAAATGACCAAAATCATGCACATAAAAAAAATCCACTCAATTCAGAAACTGACCAATGAAATTTTTTAAATTAACTTTTTACTTTGAGGTAATTATAAATTTTCATAAAGTTGTATTTAATACAGAAGTGCCCTTGGGTGGCACCTGTGGCTCAAGGAGCAGGGCGCCAGCCCCATATACTGGAGGTAGCAGGTTCAAGCCCAGCCCCAGTCAAAAAACTACACACACACACACAAAAAAAATACAGAAATGCCCTAAGTAATCTTTATCCAGGTTTCCACAATTCTAACATCTTACACAACAATATAATATTACAATCAAGGTACACTGAGAAAGGCAAGATAAAAAATATAAACCTTAAGAATTCCTTAGGTTGAACATCTACTTCTATCCTATCCCCACAGTATTTTGAATCTGTAGGTTTATGTCATTTTCATAATTCGGGAAATTTTCACCCTATTTTTTTTTATTTTCATCTTTCTCTTTTTTTCTGGTATTCCAATGATATGAATATTAAATATTTTGTTCTAGTCACTTAGGTCCGTGAGGCTGTTTTTGTTTCAGTGGTCTTTTTCAGTCTCTTTCCATGGGACTTCTTTTTCCCTTTCAGTCTATTTCTTCTCTGTTCACATTGGTAATTTGTGGTTTTCTACTTTCCTTTGTCCTCTGTACTCTGCTACTGACCACATCCAATTTGGTTTTCTTTTTTCAGTTACTGTAATTTTTTTTTTTTTTAGTTTTTAGCAGGGGCCTGATTTGAACTCGCCACCTCCAGTGTATGGGGCTGGCACCCTACTCCTTTGAGCCACAGGTGCTGCCTGTTACTGTACTTCTTAGTTCTAAAATTACTGTTTGTATATCCTTGTATATTCTATTTTTTTTTTTTGCTGAAACTTTGTTTCATTTTTAAAAGAATTTTCATAATTTTTGAAGGATTTTTTTGTTTTGTTTATGATGTCTTCTTCAAAATATTTATCAGATAATTCTAGCATCTCTGTCATCTCAGTGTTGGTACATAATCATGAGGTTTTTTTCATTCAGTTTGAGATCCTTCTGGTTCTTGGTATGATGGGTGATTTTCAAGTGCACCTTAGATAGTTAAGGTTATTACATAATCAGATCAAGGATCTTAAACTTTCAGTTTTAGCTAGCTTACTCTTTCACCGCTTTGTCAGGAAAAGGGGACCATTGCTTTGTTTTTTCTAGATGGGATTAAATGGTTAGAAGTCAAAGTTTCTCAACTGACTTCAGGTAACACCAGTGAGAAGTTTCCTAGTCTTGCACAGTACAGTGGGAATTCCAGCTCCTTACTGGGTCTCTAGTGTACATCCCTCCCTAGAGGAGGTAGAAGTTACCCATTACTTTCTTGCAAGTAGCTGCCAACGACTAGGGTTGGAGGGAGAGAACTTTTTATTGCTTGGCTGTGGTAAAAGTCCTGACTCTCCCGTCAGCTTCCTCATAGACCCTCCAGTGGGGAAGGAAAGGAGTATCTCCTTACTGTAATTTTGGAGTGGAACTTCAGGCTTCCCATGAAATTCCACTGACATTGGGTAAGAGGTACTTTTCATTTCCACTTGGTAATAAAAGTGCAAAGATAAAGGTCCTAGCTGCCATCTCTGATACCACCCTAGTAAGGGAATTGGAGGCAGTTTATTACAGCCTAAAGGAAATCTACCTAGGCTCCCCACTCAAATTTTGTTGGCATGGGTGGGAGTGAGTCCACAATTTTTCTGTGACGTTTAGCTAGAATAGAGAAATTATGTGTAAATTTCCTGTCTTATTAGGCTTTGCCTTTATTGAGTCCTTTCCCTAGATAGAAAGGCTTTTGTTAACACTAAATTTTGGCCAGTACTTCTAGTTTGAAACTGAGTTATCTCTAAGTACAAAATATTTAGGCCAAAAATAAAAGGAAAGAACATACCACCATGCTGTTTCTTGGGTCCCAAAGTCTGAGATCATCTTTTCTTAACCTTTCAGAGTTCTCTTACATTTGTTTTATATACAGTATATACTGCACATGAACTTCATGTCCACCCTGTATAACATTTAGGACTTCTAGCTGTACTTAGCATGAGGAATAGGGAAAAGTACATCTACTCCATCTCCTCAGAATTGGAAAACTCTGGAAAAGACTTCATATTTTTAGATTAGTTTTAGGTCCACAGCAAAATTGTACAGAAGGTATAGAGAGTTCTCAACGTACCTTCTGCACCTGTACATGCATAGCCTGCCCCATTATGAACATCCCCCATCAGAATGGTACAGTGGTTATAAACTGATAAACTTACACTGACATACCATTATAACCCAAAGCCTCTAATTTCTGTTAAGGTTCATTCTTCACACCATGCCTATATTATTCACCATTATTTTCCAGGCCCTATCATATTAACATACAGTAGGTACTCAATAAATATTCACTGACTTTTTAAAGTTCTAAATTCATGGTTTAATCAAAGAGGAGGAAAAAAATTTCAGTACGTATTTCAAAACATCCTAACTGCATTTCATCTATTTGTGTTTTCTAAAAAAGTCAAGAATTATTGTGTTACTTCCAGTTTAACTGAACTATAAAAATCTACATTCAATGTCAGATGACTCAGTGAAATTCTAACTAGAATACAAAGGTTATGAAAGAAAAACATATTCTTAACTTACTTTAAATTACAGCCATGCACAATATAACAACTTTTCAGTCAACAAAAAATTGAATTTATAATGGTGGTCCCAGGAGATTATAACAGAATTAAAAAATTCCTATTGCTTAGTGATATTGTGCCTGTCCTAATATTACAACACAATTACTTAAATGTTTTATAAATTTACTATAACCTATAGTTTTTATAATTTTTACAGTAGTGTTATATTCTAGAGGCCTTCACATTCACTCATTATTCAGTAAATTATCAAGAGCAATTTTCTGTCCTATAAGCTCCATATATGGTAAGACACACTACTGTACTGTCTTTTCAGAAAAAGATAATTTAGGCCTGCACTATTCAAAATATATTTTTCCTCTACCAAAGTCTTGATATGAAGGTTTTTCTCAGTGTGAACTGTTCAGGAAGTATATTCAATTCTGAAAATGCTTTTGGGAATCCTACTTGATTTCATTAGGTAAGAACTGAATCCTATCTTGGCTATATCTGTTCTGGGGATTCTAAGTAGACTATTAATCAAAACTGTGGGGATTGGTGAGGTTATCATTTCCTTTCAATATTAGACTAAGGTCTCTCATTATCGCATACACACTTACAAATATACTTAGGCTGCAAAAAGAACCAATGTTGATCAAATTTAAATTCATCCATCAGGTTAGCAGAGAATAAATTTTTACGTCACCGATGGCAGCTGACATCTTTAATCCTAGCATCCTGGGGTGGCAAGGCAGGAGGATTACTTGAACTCAGGAGTTTGAGATCAGCCTGGGCAGGAATAAGACCCTGTGTCTACTACTAAAAATAGAAAAATCAGCCAGGTGTTGTGATAGGTGCCTGAAGTCTCAGCTATTGGGGAGGCTGAGGCAGAGGGATCACCTGAACTCAAGAATTTGAGGTTCCTGTCAACCATGCTGATGCCACAGCACTCTAGGCTAGACGACAGAGTGAGACTCTATCAAAATAAAAAAGAAAAATAGACAGAATTAGGTCTTGTACTGGGCACCAACAAAGAGTTCAATAGTAGAACATTAAAACTGGGGAAAAGGCAAGTTTGTCAAGGTATATTCACTATAGGTTAAGTCCGTTACTTCCTTACTGTCTCCAACACCCACTCTTTCATTTAAACACTAAATCACATTCCTTCATTCATTTATCCATCTATTTAAGGAATATTTCTCATGGATCTATTGTGTATTAAACACTATAGAGGGTGGTAGTGATGCAACAATAAACATGAACACAGTTTTTAATCTTAAAGAAGTTATGATCCATTTAAAAATACAGACAGCACACAGACAATTATATTACAGTATAAAAAGCTACAATGTACACTCAGTATCACATGGGAGATCTCCTTCCTCTCAGACAGCAAAAAAGTATTAGTATAATTAACCTTTACTATACTGTCTAGATTACCCTTTACCTTACTGTCTACAGCAAGGACTAGTCTTTTTGAAACTGTAGCCCAATGGTCTAATATTATAGAAATTGTCCTAGCTGAGCAGAGGTAATTCAGTTCTCCATTATCTCTCAAAAGAGTAGTGATTTAAAAATTTTAAATTCTCAAAACATCTAGATAAGAAACATACTATCTCTTCTAGGTTTTCTTTTGTCATTTTCTTTCTAATTTGGGCTCAGTCACAAGCAGGTGTTTCTTCATAAGCTTAGTAGGAAAGCATACTTACTATGATTAGTAAACTTCTTTGCCTGTCTGTCTGAATATCTTCCTAACCCACAGCCAACAATCTTCCAATGAAAATTCCATACAGGAGTTTATATGCCTCATATGCAGCAGTTCTCATCCGTGACCCACAGGAACTGTATTAAAGGGCCGCAGCATTAGAAGGTTGACAACCACTGCTCATATGCCTCAGATGCCATTATTCCATTGAGGCTTTTCCTTTGCAGCTACTAAATCTGACTTGCAATTTCACTTTGATTCATTTTAGGCTCATTCCTCAAATACTACTTATGAACATGAACCAAAGGAATCCAGAAAGTCTACTACCCTTCCTGTGAACAAAAATTGAGAATATATTTTTCAAAGTATATAATGAAAGAACTAAATGATCAAAATCATATACCTACAGGCCATATAGAAAAAATATTTTAAGGCCAGTGCCAGGAAGCAGTGCTTAGATTTATCAGTCATATTTTTTAAACAATTTAGCAACACAAAATAAAACCAAATGTGATAACAATAACAGAGTCACAGCTAAGACTAGGAGTAGAAAGAGTACAATGACAGGTTGTCCATTACAATGCAAGTTTTATGACTTTAGGTAAATCATAACTTAGTTGTGCTTTAGTTTTATAACTCTAAATTGACTTAAGTGATCCCCTGAAATGATTCCACCTCCTGGTGTTCACAAGTTTGTGTGATCTCCACCCCTTGAGTTTAGATGAAACATGTTACTTGCTTCTAACCAACAGAATCTCACAAAGGTGAAAATTGTGTGATCTCCACCCCTTGAGTTTAGATGAAACATGTTACTTGCTTCTTACCAACGGAATCTCACAAAGGTGAAAGTGTGCACTCCTATAGTTAGGAAACTTTAAAGAGCAAAGGTAATAGGGGCTTGGACTTCAGTTAGCCAAAGGGCAGTGTCTTACTCCAGTTTGTGTTTCTACAATAGAACATCACAGACTGGGTAATTCATAAAGAAATCTCATAGTTCTGGAAGCTGGGAAATCCAAGGTCAGTCTGGAAATAGGCTTCTTGCTTTGTAAATTCATGGCAAAGGAGAAAGGGAGTCTACTTACACAGGGGGTGGGGAAGGGAAAAAGGAAAGGGACTGAACTCATCCCTCCATCAGGAACCCACTCCCCTCATAACCCATTCCCAAGAAAATGGCATTAATCATTCATAAGGCCAGAGCTCACAGGACCAAAACACCTCTTTAAGATCCCACTCTAAACATTCACCATTGCATTCAGATTTAAGCTTCCTATACATGAACTTTGAGAAAACATTCATACTATATCAGGCAGCAAAAAGTCCCAGACATAAAACCACAAAGACGGGAATTCCATCAAAAACATGGAAGAGTTTGGATATAATTCTTCCCAAGGCAAGCCCTCCAGATGAAAATGTAACCCAACCAACACCTTGATTGCAATCTGGGGATACCCTGAAAAGACAACCCTGTTAAGTTAGCCCCAGATCTTGACTCATGGAAACTGAGATAGTAAGTGTGTGTTGTTTTAAGCCATAAAGTTTATGGTAATTTATCACAAAGCAATATAAAACTAACATAAATAGAGCAGTATAATCATGGATAAGAAAACTTCGTTTTAATCATTGATTTTAACATTCTATACTCTTGTTCATTGTAAGCCAAACTGTATTTGTAGATAGTACAATTCTTTCTTTAATTCTTTCTTTCTCATAATTAATCTCACTCTCTTTTTCCTTCTTTCAGACCCCATCAACCCCCACCTTCAACTGCTTTCTTTCTTTCTGATGGCCTTTTGTTTTTTAACAAAAGCTGCATTACCAAGATTAATTTCTATTGGAACACTTGTTAGTACTACCATTAAACTTTTTTTTTTTTGAGACAGAGTCTCACCTCTTGGCCCTCAGTATGAGTGCCCTGGAGTCATAGCTCACAGCAACCTCAAACTCGTGGGCTTATTCTCCTGCCTCAGTCTCTCCAGTAGCTGGGACTATAGGCACTCACTACGATGCCTGGCTATTTTTAGAGATGGGGATCTCACTCTTGCTCAGGCTGGTCTCAAACTCCTGAGCTCATGCAATCTATCCTCCTTGGCCTCCTAGAATGCTACGATTAGAGGCATGAGTCACTGCACCCAGCCTTACCATTAAACTTTTGTATGTCTTTATAAAAACATTACTCAGTAAAGGTATTAAATGGAATGGAGAATGAAAATATTTGTTTCCTTTTTCTTATGTGGTTTATGATACCGAAATTTCCCTTTAACTAAAAAGTAGGGAAAAAAACCAGAAATAGCAGGTTGTTATTCCAGCTGATATTTAGCAATTTGTAATTAAAGCAATAAATCCATCTGAATCACTTCACATGTTTCTATATGTGTATTATTATACAAATAGTTAATAATGGCAAATAGGGAATAATACTAATTAATTAAACTATATATTCCTTTTAAAGTTATTATAGACATTACTACCAATATATAAACTGAAATATATGTAAGCAAAGTAGAATAACAATTCTTGTCAATGCATAAGTTTTTCCTTACATGAACAACTGAGAATAAATACAGTGAACATCTCCTAGTTCTTATTATTTTTTTAAGAATCATCTTTTCCCCCATTTTCTATATGCCATAAGCAAAATCCTTAGATATGTGTCCTATTCATTTTTTATATGTTCTTTGATTATAGGAACCATGTCTATTAAACCTGATTACTAAAGAATTTAAGCACCTATTAATGCTTTTAAATTAAATACTAACTAAAATAAATGAACCCATTAAAAATTTAATGTATATAGGCGGGGCACTATGGCTCACACCTATAATCCTAGCATTTTGGGAAGCCCAGTCTCTACTAGAAATATAAAAACTAGCTGGGCATCATGGTGGGTACCTGGGGGGCTTAGGCAAGAGGATCCTTTGAGCCGTGTAGTTTGAGGTTGCTCTGAGCTATGACACCACAGTACTTTACTCAGGGAGTCTCAGAGTGAAACTCTGTCTCAAAATAAATAAATAAATAACATAGATTCTCAGGAAAAGATGACAAGGAATGTCTTCTAAAAGCAAAATCTTTGGGTTTGCAGTTCTGATATAGAACATACTACCATAATAATGCAGCACCAGCCTATGGGCCCAATAATTAAGTTTGCAAACTCATCCTAGAAAAAGTGCTATAACCTCACTGGTAAATATAACTAGAGTCACCTTCCAAGAACTCCCTTAGGACTATACACCAATGCCTGAGCCCAGTCCACTTTCAAAGTGATTTTGGAACTCTTTTTCCAGAATGGCCATCTTATTTACTCTTGTCTGAATGTCATCCAAAAAAAAAAAAAAAAAAAAAAAGGGAGGCAGAGTCTCATTCTGTTGCCCCAGGCTAGAGTGCCATGGCAAAAACCTAGCTCACAGCAACCTCAAACTCCTGGGTTCAAGTGATCCTCCTGACTCAGCCTCCCAAGTAGTTGGGACTTCAGGTGTCTGCCACAAGTCCTCACTAATTTTTAGTAGAAATGAGGTCTCACTTGTTCTCAAGCTGGTCTCAAACTCTTGAGCTCAAGTTATCCTCCTGCCCAGCCTCCGAGGGAGCTAGGATTAGAGGCATGAGCCTCCATGCCCAGCCACCAAAATGTCTTCCTTTCAATACTTCCTTTATCTTTAGGTAAGGAAAAAGGTTAGTAGGGATGAAGTTCTAGTATAGTTATTTGTTTACTGGCTAAAAATTCCCTCATAGCCAGTGCCAAGTGATCTGGTATAGTGCCATGATGCAAGAACCATGAGTTGGTGGTGAAAAGTTCTAGACATTTTTGTCTAACATTTTCACACAGGCTTTTCAGACTTCCAAATGGTAAACTTGGTTAACTGTCCAGCTGATACAAATTCATAATGAAGAATCCCTCTGATATCAAAAAAGGTTAGCAACATCGTTTTGAATTTTGACTTAGACTGACAGAACTGTTTTAGTTGTGGAGAACTGGCTGACTTCTACTGTGCACTTTGACATTTTGTTTCAGGGTCATATTAACACATCCATGTTTCATTACCAGTGATAACATAGTCCAAAACACCATCTTGGCAAGCTTCAACTCTCCTTTGCTTTTATTTATTGGTGAGCTCCATCAAAACCCTTTTTACACACACCTTTCTCATTTTCTTAACTGTTTTTTTTTTTTTTTTTTTTGTAGATGTTTACGTGATCTGCTATGCTTCTCACAGTCAGCCAATTATTCTGACCCACAATTTGGCAAAATTTTGTAATGTTTCTTTCAGTTCTGCTCTTCTTGGCTGTTCTGACCTCTCTTCATCAGGTATGCTTTCTCTTCCCACAGAGAAACATTTAAGCCATTTGTACATTGTCATTTTCTTTATGGCATTATCCCCATAAGCATGAACTATCATGTCCCTGATTTTACTTCTATTCTTTCCAAGTTTAACAAGAAATTCAATGTTTACCATTGTTTTAATGATATTAAATTTAATGTTTATCATTCTTTCCAAGTTTAACAAGAAATTTAATGTTTATCATTGTTTTAATTCAAGATCCAACATTCTCACTATTGCACAGAAAAATACATAACAATAATGAATGACACTCAGCAAGACACTATCACATAGTGACACAAACACAGGATATAAAGCAGTGATTTACCAAGGTTATGAAACCTTACCTAGCTGTTTGTACAGAGCTGCCAACATAACCATAAGGTGGCAACTTCATGGACTTAATCGTCAGAACTTGTAGATTAAGCTGATTATCCCAATATATACTTCATAGCAATAACTAATCCATCAAATACCAAAAAAGAACCTGACTAAAATGATAAAAACGTATACTTAGAGATATTTTTATGAACAAGACCATTTTGGTTACTGTCTTAGATTTAACAGAAGTATTCGCAGCAGACCAAAATGAAAAATCAATAATGTATAAAATGCTGCCATTGGAAAAATGCATTTTTTTTATTAAATCATAGCTGTGTACATTAATGCAATCACAAGGTACAGTGTAGTGTTTTCATATACATTTTTAAATACTCTCATCAAACTGGTTAATGTAGCCTTCATGTCATTTTCTTAGTTATTGAGTTAAGACAGGAAAAATGTATCTCTATAGCAAAATTAAGTTCATCTATAAGGAGACAGTGGATAACAATAAAACAACTCTACTGTTTTGTTTAAGAAATACTAAAGTTTGAAAAGATACACTAAAACTAATTTTATAAATAGTTCGCCAAAAACAATAATTCATCTAACTGAAAATTCAGTTTGAAAATGTACAGCTCTACAGAAAATAATTACTCCAGAAACCACTGTTTATCCTCTGCTGACTGGCATTTTTAAGAATTTCAATTCACCATGGCAACCTGTCTTAACACGAGCAGATAAGTACAGACTATATTTAGAGATGACTGCTTTCCAGACAGCAATCCTGCCTTTTCTTCATATTTAATGGCATGATCCAAGAGACCAAAATATCATTTAATCAAATAGACTGGTAGTGTGAAGACAAGTATACTGAGGGGAATGAGGCTATCTTTCAGAGCCACCAAAAGAATAAAGTTTCTAGCGAAGGTGGTAAAATGTGTAAAGAAGTATACAAAGGTAAATAACAATTAAAATTAGACACAACTGTTTTATCCAATGTTATCTTTTTCTTAAACATAAAATGCCATTATCAAGCACAAATGATCTATAATAAAATATACTTCAACTAGCAGGTACTGTTTATGTATAATTAGTATGCTACATTTCCAAGGTAGTATCTAACAACTAAGAAAACATAGTTTTCCCCAAAAGCGATTCTTTACAGATGAATAATAGTAACAGCAAACAATACAAAATAGGAAAGCTAAATTAATGAAAATGCTATGTTTATAAAATTACTATGGGCATACTTTGAACTTACCGTGCTTTATAATTAACAGTGTAAATAATTTCTACTTTACTAAATAAGAGTTTTATACAGTTTACGTTTCAATATACCACAGTATCATAATAATCAAACACAGAAAACTTTTTCTTACTCTTTGAATGGACTGAAAGTCATAAAAGATAGGATGTGAATAAGTAAACTTCAAATTAAAATATCAAGAGTCATCACCTCATACCCATTAGGATGGCTATGATCAAAAAAACATTTTAAGTGTTGGTGAGGATGTGGAGAAATGGAACCCTTACAGCAGGGTTTTTAAACAGGGAGCCAGTTCACTGTCCCTCAGACTGCTGGAGGGCCAGACTGCGGCCCCAGGATGAGTGGGCTGCTAAGCAGGATACTAGCAGTGGCAAAAACACCCGGCAGGCTGGAGAAATGTCCTAGGTGGGCTGTAGTTTGAGGACGCCTGCCTTACACATTGCTGGTAGAACTCTAAAACATGCAGCTGTTGTGGGAAACAATATGGTAGTTCTTCAAAAATATTAAAAATACAATTAACATATGATCAACAATTCCACTTCTGGGTATATATTCAAAAGAACCGAAATGTTCATAGGAGCATTATTCACAACTGCCAAAAGGAGAAAGCAACTCAGATGTCCACTGATAGATGATTGGATTAAACACAATGTGGCATATACGTGTAATGAAAAATTTTCCCTATTTGACTATAAGAAAAATTACTAATATTCTACATTGTGAATTATATTTCCAGCATTCAGAGATGGCCAATTCTTCCATAAATTAAAAAATTCTTAATCTGCATATCTAATATGGTCCTAAATTTTTAAGGGCTTTTGCAAATTAAATAAAAAGTGAAGGATCACTTGAGCCCAGGAGGTCAAGGTTACAATGAACTGCGATTGAGCCACTGCATTGCAGGTGGATCACAGAGGGAGAGACTGTCTCTAAAATAAATGAATAAATAAATAAATACATGAGGCACACCCCTGCCCATACACAAACAGCATTACCGCCATGAATAATAGTACAGATTTCCCTGTTTCTTATCATTCTTATGTTTTCTTTCTCTTTTGATTCAACAGGTTTTAATAATATCTATAAGTCAGTCTGAGTTCAAATAATTATTTGTGCTAGTTTATAAATAAGCAATAAGAAACCTAAAGCATAAATATGGGAATAAATTATTTTTCTTTTTATTGCTGGGGATTTATTGAGGGTACAAGAAACCAAGTTAGACTGACAGCATTTGTTAGGAAAAGTCCCTCTTAAAATTGTGTCTTGCCTCCAAAAGGTGTGTCACACACCAAGACCCCACCCTCTCCCTCCTTCCCTCTCTCTGCTCTTCCTTTTCCCTACCCCTCCCTCCTTCTTTCTTTCTCTGCTCTCTCTTTCCCCCACCCCCACTATATCATTAATTGTCCTCATGTCAAAATTGAGTACAGAAGATTCATGCTTCTCCATTCTTGTGATGCTCTACTAAGAATAATGTGTTCCACTTCCATCCATAAAGTCTCTATTTTTTAATGGCTGAATAGTATTCCATAGTGTACATATGCCACAGCTTGTTAATCCATTCCTGAGTTGGTGGGCATTTAGGCTGTTTCCACATTTTGGCAATTGTAAATTGAGCTGCAATAAACAGTGTAGTGCAAGTGTCCTTATGCTAAAATGGGAAGTCTAGCTTGAGTTCTTTGAGGGTTCTCCATACTTCCTTGCAAAAAGGTTGTATTAGTTTGTAGTCCCACCAGCAGTATAAAAGTCTTCCCTTCTCTCCACATCCACACTAGCATCTGCAGTGTGATGCGGGCCATTCTCACTGGGGTTAGATGTTATCTAGGGGTGATTTTGATTTACATTTCTCTAATAATTAGGGATGATGAGCATTTTTTCATATGTGTGTTAGCCATTAATCTGTCTTCTTTAGAGAAGGTTCTATTCATGTCTCTTGCCCATTGATAGACTGGATTATTGGCTTTTCATGTGGATTAATCTGAGTTCTCTATAGAACCTAGTTATCAAGCTTTTATCTGATTCAAAATGTGCAAATATCCTTTCCCATTGTGTAGGTTGTCTATGTGCTTTGGTTGTTGTCTCGTTAGCTGTACAGAAGCTTTTCAGTTTAATTAAGACCTATTTGTTTATTTTTCTTGTTGCAGTTGCCACAGAGTCTTCTTCGTGAAATCTTTCCCCAGGCTGATATCTTCCAGTGTTTTTCCTATGCTTTCTTTGAGGATTTTTATTGTTTTATGCCTTAAATTTAAGTCCTTTATCTATCTTTTTTTAACCAATCAATTTTTGTGAGTGGAGAAAGGTTTGGGTCCAGTTTCAGTCTTTTACATGTGGACATCCAGTTCTCCCAGCACCATTTATTGAATAGGGAGTCTTTCCCTCAGTGTATGTTCTTGTTTGTTTTATCAAAGATTAGGTGGTTGCAAGATGTTAGTTTCATCTCCTGGTTTTCTATTCGATTCAAAATGTGTTTGTCTCTGTTTTTGTGCCAGACCATGCTGTCTTGGCCAGTATGGCTTTATAGTACAGCCTAAAATCTGGTATGCTGATGTCCCGGCTTTGTTTTTATTACTAAGAACTGCCTTAGCTATACGGGTTTTTTTCTGGTTCCATACAAAACGCAGAATCATTTTTTTCCAAGTCTTGAATAATTTTCTTTATAGAGGTCCTTCACCTCTTTGTTAGACATATTCCTAGGTATTTCATTTTCTTTGAAGCTATGGTAAAGAGAGTTGTGTCATTAATTAGCCTCTCATTTTGGCTGTTACTAGCATATACAAAGGCTACTGACTTGTGGACATTATATGGGAATACATTTTATTTCATATCTTTAGTACGTAGTCAACAGAGATTTGAAGTATTTTTAAAAATTAGCTCTGAACATAACTGAATATATGCTAAAATTAATTTCTTTATATACAATGCCTCCTTCATAAATAATACTCATCTCCAGAAGAAGCATCACATAATTTTTGTAAGTTAAACAGTATGAATTTCTCCACATAAAGAAAAAAAAATTATCACACTAAAATAACTCCTTTTATGTATGAAAATTATGTGGCATATTAGATAAGTTTCCAGTATAGTGATAACAGCATGTTAAGCTTGATAACACTTTCATTGTGCTACTGAGACCACAACTGCAACAGGGTTCTCATAACACAACTCAAATAAACAAATTATATTAATACATATAGAGAAAGAAATCAAGATTAAAATTTTACAACTGTAAATAGAAGATAAGCTACTGAAACAGTTGTTTATTTCAAAATTTAGCACACACGCAAGCAAGTTACAAATTTAAACAAATGCTTAGGTACATTAAATCAACAAAAAGTGAATGTCAAGTTCCTTCACTTGGTCTTGCACTTAATACCTTGGGGACTGCGACACAAACTCAGAGTACTACCTTGTCAATCCCTTTAACTTCAATCTTGCCACAAGTCACATTCAGCTTCTATTATTAAAACAGATTAAAGTTATTAAGAACTTGCTTAGAGATTATTATTATCTTAATAACTTGCTTAAAGTTATTAAGAACTTGCTTAGAGATTCACAACTTTCTTACATTTTTTTTCTCCCAAGGCATCACTCCTCCATCATGTTTACATAATACTCGGTTCATGCAAGTCTAGTAAATGTTTTTGGCAGTAAAATACTGGAGTATGTACTTCACAGTTTAGGTAAATTACAGAATACCTATCATACTATTTCATTAGCTTGACACCAATTTAGAATATGAATTAGGATAGGTTAGGATAGGTTCTGCTTTTTTGATATCTCTGAGGCAGGAAGCCACTCATCAACGGCTGACTGCTTGGGTTAAAGATCTTTTCTACATAGATTTGATTCAGTTTTACTTCTAAATTTTATATACAAAAATTCTTTTTTTTTAAGTTTTTTTTTTTTTTTTTCCTGAGACAGAGCCTCTAGCTGTCCCCCTGGGTAGAGTGCTGTGGCATCACAGCTGACAGAAACTTCTAACTCCTGGACTCAAGTGAATCTCCTGCCTCAGCCTCCCAAGTAGCTGGGACCACAGGCGCCCGCCACACGCCTGGCTGTTTTTTGGTTGCAGCCATCATTGTTGTTTGGCAAGCCCGGGCTGGATTGGAACTCGCCACCTTCGGTGTAAGTGGCTGGCGCCTCAGCCACTTGAGCCACAGACACCAAGCCGTATACAAAAATTCTTTATCTGATCAGGATAAAGAACAGTCAATATCCAGATAAGCCTGAGTTTTCTTCAGCCTACTTTTTCTTCTTTTATAGGCTTCTTTTCTAACAGTACTGGTGGTTGAAATAAACATTTGCCATCAAGTCATTAGTACCAATAGCTAAAGTGGGCTAGGCACATTAACATACAAAGCTTTTATTCAATACACATCTTGTTATAATATTTCTCATTTGAGACATATGTAAAAATAACATATATACACAAGTATATACAATTTTAATAACCACTACACTAGTCTGAAGTGCTCGTAAAATGACAATGTTTTTTTTGAGGGACATTTTGTAAAAAAAGAGGGTTTTCCAACATATTTGCTATTCATTGTTGCCAAATAATCCAGTTCCTTATAGTGTATAGGAATCAATGAAAAGTAATACAAATTTACGTTAAGAGTCTGAGCAATGAAAGAGGCATCTAGCTTTAAAAATAAACCAAACAAAACAATTTTCACCTATCACGTATGTAGTAAATGGATATACAATCAGAAAGGAATTCAGAATAAAATCTTTCCCATCACAGCTGAAAGAAATACATTAATTTATTTCACACTGGGAATTTCCTTTTCTCTCTTTCTTTTTTTTTTTTAAGAGACAGAGTCTCACTTTATCATCCTTGATAGAGTGCTGTGGCAGCATCACATAGCTCACATTAACCTCCAATTCCTGGGCTTAGGTGATTCTCTTGCTTCAGCCTCCCAAGTAGCTGGGACTACAGGTGCTAGCCACAATGCCTGGCTATTTTTTTGTTGTGGTTTGGCTGGGGCTAGGCCAGAACCCGCCACCCTCAGTATATGGGGCTGGTGCCCTACTCACTGAGCCACAGGCACCGCCCGGGAATTTCTTTTTCTAAAGGACTTTACCAGATAAAAAACATATCTCTAAAACATAAATTTGAGACTTTATTAATATATCCTGACAATTTGAATAAGCCCTTTCCAAATCCAAGTAGACAGGGGCATGATCTTTCTTCATGAATGCTAACATTCTTACATACAATTAGTGCCTAGAAGCTAAAGCCTAGTTAAAGACCTGATGCTAAATTAAGACACCTGGCTTTTTTTAAACAGGTACTCTGAGAATGATTTTGTCTATCCAAAGAAGTGGTCTAAATTTTTTTATAATATTTTTATATAAATTTAGATAAATTTTTTTATAATATTAAGATTAAATATAGAATTTAATGGCACACTGAATGATGAATATTATTTCACATTCTGGAAAAAAGTAACAAATTCTCTCAAAACATGACAATTAATTATTATAATCCATTATTCTAGTGTAATTCTTCATAGCTTTTGTATCTCTGAAGTCTGTTATATGCTTTTCATTATATTATTGCATTAAATAGATATATGAACTCATCATACCAAAAATATATTTTATTAATTCAAATGAGTGAAATCTTTTGAAGAAATCATAAAGTTTCCTTACATATCCATGAGAAAAATAGAACTCTTCAGGCAAATAAAAATTTTTCAAAATTCATTTCCTAGGTTTATTTACATCTACATAGAATAATTATATTCAAGACAACTGTCAATTTTCATAGAAATAAAAATCAAAGAGAAAGAACTTTGGCATTCCTTTTGAGTTGAGGAAATGATAGAGAAAAAAAAAAAGAACTGAAGAAAGTAGGTTTGAAAACTCACCCTGAACTCATTACATTATAAACTTCTATATTCAATATATTTTCAACACTCTTTTGTGACAGTATTTGGGGGGGGTGGGTGGGTTTGAACCCACCAGCTCCAGTATATGGGGCTGGCACCCTACTCCTTTGAGCCAGAGGCACCACCCTGGGATAGTATTTTTAAAATGACTACTCGATCATTTAAGAATCAAAACCTTCAAACTTTAGATATCCTTTATTTTATTCCTCACAAAATTCTCAATGATAAATCAAATTTGTAGGAGGAGTTATATTACATGTGTTCCAAAGGACTGAGTTCCTATTATATTTTGTGCATGCATTATACATCAATAAACAAAGTGTCTATTCAGCAATCAATTTTCTTTTCCCTGCTGCCTACATTTAACAAGCTTTTATTTTTATTTTTTTAAATACAGGGTGATCTTATTGGAAGGGTATGCTTATATAGATAATAGTATGCATTGTCTGCCAGTAAATAAACTACAAAAAATAACTGCATGAAATAGAAAGTGATATTACAATAGCGTATATGATGATGAACACTGAGACTGACTCGAGCAAAAAAAAAAGTAAAAACTGAAATCTATAAATGTGTCCTAAATTTCCTATGCCTAAAACATATGTTACGTTTTCTAACAGAAGACTTAGGAAATATATTTAATATATTTGAATATATATTACCAATAAATATTTTATATTTCTAATTATAAATAATTGTTTCAAACAATATATTTATAAAATCTCAAAATTGATGTGAATAAATTCAATCTTACCTTCACAAGCAAATTATCTACTAATCATCCTCCCTGCCTAGTATCTACTGCCACAGAATCAAGATATCAGCCAGTAGCTCTGCTCATTGAAAGTCAATCATTCACAATGACATCAATCCTTCTGCTATGATCTATTCTATTTCTAAAAAGAAATTGTTCCATCATACTTTATTGTATGTAACACAAATTATTAGAAAAGAAGATATTGCTTTATGTTAGTTTTCAGGTATAACTCTTTTGAAAAGAGTAATAACAATAATAGAATTTTAAATAATACTCAATATTGAAGACCAAATACTCACAAAGAAGGATCTTGTACAAGATCTTTGAGATTTATCCCACTGCGATCTTCTGCAAGATTCCTGAAGCAACTATCACTCACTAAAGAGGAAAGGGGGAAAGAAAAGAAAATTAATTTTTGTTTGCATTTCATTTAAGATACTAACGACCAAATGAAATTTTGAAATGAAAATTAGTTTTTTAATTATTTTCCAAATATCCATATGGCTTGTTTTCTAGGCTTGGTAAATTTAGCAGCAAATGTTAAAACTGTTTAAGTTCAATAAAACAGATCTGTAAAGATCTTCCGTAAAGTAGACAGAAAAAAGGAAATCTCAACAAAGAATTAAAATCTATTAAAAAATTAAACAGAAATTTTAGATCTAAAAAATACAGTATCTGAACTTAACTTGGTGGGTAAGTTTTATAACTGACTAACACTAGCAAAACACAAGATTAGTGAACCTAAAGGTTGAGAAAACATCCAAACTTATCTAAAGCAGATTAAAAAAAAAAGAAGAACTGAGCATAAGAGACATCAAAGAATAAAACAATCTAACTTACATGTAATTGCAGTCGCAATAAAGCAGAGGGAGAGAATGGGGTGAAACAATACTACCAGAAAATGATAAAAATTGCTGAGACTATCCCAAAACTGTTCTAATAAATTTCTGTAATGAATTAAGAAGTATAAGGAACAGAACTGCAAAAAGTGAAAGAAAACCACAACTAGCAGTCAAAATACTAAAAATCAAAGAAAACAATGTTTTAACAATAGCTAGAGGGAGAAAAAGAACACCTTTCCTTCAAAAGAAAAGCAAGACTTAAAATTTAATTTTTAAAACTATGGAACCCAGAAGACAATAAAATGGTATGTTTAAAGCGCTGAAGAAAAACTATGAATCTAAAAGTCTATAACTTGATAAAAGAATCAAAACAAAGGTAAAATAAAACTAAAGTAAATACTCATAAAATATTTTTAAATCTTAAGTAGTATAGATTATCATCTATTTCAGTTTGTTTTAGAGAGACCCTTTTAAACAACAAGAACAAAAAAAATTTGCCTTTTCTTTTCAAAGATCCACCTCGTATTCTTTAGTATTTTACATTCCCCTTTATTAGAGTCCCTTGAAATTATAAACTTTAATTCCTCTAAATAAAGCTCTGCCTGTAAAAGAAATGATTTAGTACATATAAACAATAATGCACTAAAAACATTTAAGGTTGAAAAAGTTTAGATCTTTTTTTAATTCCAAAAAGGTGATTTTGGAATCTTCAGAATTTAAGCAGTATATAATTTTCAATCCATATTTAATAGACATATTCCAATATGTTGATCTGTGACAAATTCTCTGCTTTCCATAATTTAAAACCAAATGCTCTTATTCTATCATTTCCTGAATAAAGGCAAAGAAAATAAAATGTTGGCACACTATAAGAGAAGTTGATTTCCAGCTGAGCTGGACTAAAATTGAAGGTATATTGTATCATAAAATTCGTTCTAATAATATGTCTTTCTCATTTTGGCAAATAGGAGCGATCATTTATAAACTTCAAGAGCCTGTACATTTTAGAGGCTTAATTAAAATGGAATAAACCTTTGCTCTTTTAAAGCACTGTTAGTCAGCTATCTGTGAAATAACTTTTGCTAAGAAGACAGTTTTCTAAAAATGCATCTACCACCTAAATTTGAAGTTAAAAACCAAGCTAGAACTCTCTTAACAAAAAGCCTGAAACTTTGGCTGCCTAATAAATATGTTTGTTCTTTTTAAGTCAGTTTCTTTTTATATCAATGCAACAAATTTTGTTTTTGAATCATAAATAAGAAGATGGCTACATTTTAAGAAGCTGGTGAATATCTGTTCATGTGTAAATCACATCAAAATCAATCATTTTGGGGCCATCATGTTTTTCTGTTTTTTTCCTTCTAGTATATGACATCTGGAAGAATTACTATGGTCTTTTTTCCACTAATTAATGAAAATTCCTCAGTACGTCATCATAAAAGTCAGATAAAACAGGAGAAATTACAAAAGAAACACGTAGTTAAACTACCTGGTTTAAATATGAAAATTATAAACATGGATCTCCATCTGATTTATGTTGATATAATAATTAACATGAGGAGAAGAAAGGAAAATATCTTAGAAATATTGTGTACTAGATTCTTTAGCTGAAGTCACAGCTCTTTATTTGCATTTTCTATAAATGTTTATCTTTTTGAAGTATAATCAAGATAAAAGTTGACATTCATCATGCACTACACATTTCACATTCACTGCCTCACTTAATCTTTATACAATCATTCAGTAATAGTGTGTATATTCCTATTTTACAGATGAACACACTGAGGATGGGGGAGATTAAGTATCCTGCTTGAAAGTTTATAGCTAATACACAGCTGTATTGGACAAAACCATACCCTGTAACTTTTGCCACTAGCCCATAATGACCATGGTTCTTACATATTTCTCTTCATATGGATTTGTATAACCTTAAAACAAATACAAGTAGGGCAGCAATGTGGCTCAAAGGAGTAGGGCGCCAGCCCCATATGCCAGAGGTGGCAGGTTCAAAATATAATATTTTTTAACTTGAAAAAAGCACACTGGATCTTGTAGTCAAGTGGTTAGAAAATTGAGTTTCATATTATCTCTGGATGCTGTAGAGGATGAACATCCCTTTCTTCCTTACAAATACAGAGCTCTGTTTTTTATTTGTTTTATATATTAGATTAACTTTAAAGATTTTTACCTGAAAAAATTTTACTAAAGAAATTTGATACAAGCTAAAATACACACACACACACACACACTTCAAAACTACATAATTAGTTCTACCTTTACATTATTTTACATAAGAGAATCATGGTTGGTCTACGTTCAGCAAGTATCAGCATCCAAATTCAGTACACGTAGAAATATTTGTAAAATAGAATTTTAGCAAGGTTCTTAGCTAACAATTAAGCATTTTCTTTTTTATATGTTCATATTCATCTTTCTGGTCTAGAATCAAGGCAAGGTAATGTTTGACATTCGCTGTATGCTAAGCACTTCACATTCATTTTCTAACTTACTTATAATGTAGCAGGAGGTATAATCAGTATGATTTTTGATAAAATATAAGTTCTATTATTATGAATCATTCCATAAGATCATTAGAAACTATGTATGAAAGACCTATCTATTTCTTAATTCCAGAAAAACACTAGTGTCTTTTCCTTCTCTAGTTAGAATTTTTTTGAACTAAGAGAATTATGGTCTTCAAAATTTATGTTCAAAATATGGAAGGAATTCAGTATTAGTAATTCTGAATATACTATACCATGAATACAAACATGACAACAAAGCACTTAAACTATTTGAAAATTGCTAAAGACAGAGTAACAACACATTCTATTCTGGTTAAAAGTTACAGGGCATGGTTTTGTCCAGATTCATAAATTCTGTAGTTTCTAAATATCCAATGAAATAAAATTTCAGGAATGGCCCTACAAAAGCAATTAATAATTTTTTAAAACAGTAAGTTTGTACTACAAAGAGATTCCAATCAACTGATTCAACATTAAACTGAATAGATGAGAAAATAATTTATAGTCACAGAAAAGAATAAAAATGTTAAAATGATCAGTGTTTCAAAAGACAAATATTTGAATATCAAAAAGTTAAGAGTCAGTTTTTGGGAACATTGAATAGTTTTCCAAAAGGTCCTTTTTATGATCACAATGTAAAAGTGAAATTTTTAGTGAAAAATAATGATATGCTATAATTTTAAAGTTATGCCAAAAAACTTTAGCCCTGGATTTGTTATATTTCATTCTAAAAATATATCTGATAGCTTAATTAAAATCTGATATCTGGTGACTTTTACTTCTTGGAGCTGAATCAAGTTCTCACAGGAAATCACAGAAAAATTCCTTCATATTTCCAGCAAACAGAGGTGAAAAGGACACCATTTTGAAATATATGTATGTCAGAGTACTCTGTTCTTCTTAACAAGGTCTGCTTTCAGAAGAAATTATTTACAGAGAGCCTTGACTTTAAATGTTACCCGGAGCAAAGGAAATATAAAGCTACTCCAGGCAGCATTAGCTGTACTGTCCTAACTAAGGAGTGACAGGCTAAAAAACACTTGAATTTCAAAGTCCAGAGGCATAGAATCACACTTCCCCTAGCCCTATAACTTACTACATTATTAAAGACCCATTACAGCAGTATCTTTACCCAATACGTCATTATTTCTCTATCAAAAAATTATAAGGCATACCACAAGGCAAAATATTCACTGAAAAAAAAAAAAATACAGACCAAGCATCAGAACCACAAATGGAAGGGATAATGGAATTATCAGACCAGTAATTCACAACAACTACTATATTATATAATTAATATGCTAAGGATAACAATGAATATGATGGGATAATGCAGAGGGATAGAAATCTTTAAAAAGAACAAAAAAAACCAGTAGAGATGAAAAACTTTGTAATGGAAATTAAGAATGTTATTGATGAGTTTATTGATAAACTACACAAATGAAGAAATAGTTATAAGTATGGAAAAAGTCAACTTACCTACAGAAAAAATAATTAAGAATT
Organism: Otolemur garnettii; assembly: GCF_000181295.1. Taxonomy (NCBI): domain Eukaryota; kingdom Metazoa; phylum Chordata; class Mammalia; order Primates; family Galagidae; genus Otolemur; species Otolemur garnettii. The sequence continues at coordinate 3,830,801 of NW_003852510.1, forward strand.
ACATCCAACTTCTCCTCCAAAACTGTGAGATTATGGAGAATGGTGTGAAATATTTAGTGGGGGGGAGAGGGGGAAGTACTACTTAGAATTTTTTACCGTAGAAAATTATCCTTTAAAAGAAAAGGGGAGATTAAAGACGTCTTCAACATGGCTGATTAGAGATATCCAGCACTCATCCACCAAAAAGGACCCAAACAGCAAGTGGATAAACACACACTGAATAAAGTATCTAAGGGATAACACTGAAATTGAGCAGGGAGGTGACAGGGATCCTAGAAGACATGGAAACTAAAAATGGTAGCAGAAAGGAAAGTGAAACAACCAATCAAAATTGTCTCAAATCCAAAAGAGACTACCACTGTAAGAAAAAGGTAAGTGAAACATCCCCATTAGTCCACATTCCCATAATCAGAGTCCCTTGGCCCTCACAGGCCCTGAGCTTAGTATATGCAGCTGCCTAGAAGTCTGTACATCCACATACTCAGAGAGAGAATTAACGCTGGGTCCCACTCATTCCCTGAGACCCGAGCTCCTGCAGTTGGGCACCATTTTGAGGGGGAAGCCACCATAAGAATATATTATGCCCTGGGGCCCAATAGCCTATATATGTCCCCATCCTCCTGGCAACATCTGCCTATATCCCCATAGTGGACTGCCGTGTCATGAAACCAGCTGGATGCAGTGGTGTGGCTATGTCCCCATACAGAAAGCCACTCAACACCCTACATCCAGGAGAATGAGTGGTCCAGCACATCAAGAGGGTTGCCCTTAGGACGTAGATAGCCAAAGTGTTTGCTCCCAAGAGCCTGAGAGCTACCTCTCTAGGGCACTAATGACCAAGAGCAAATTTTAAGCAAAGAAGGTACTGTGTACTTAGAGCTACATGTACTGCCCAGAATCCTAACGAATGGGCAAGGTTTCTGCCACCAAAGCCAGCACCTGCACAGGTAGCCTAAGGACCCAAAGACTAACTCACATGGCACCTGCCACCACTACTACTGGCACCCGGAGCCAAGGATCAGCCTGTCCAGGGACTGCTGCCATCACCACCATAACCTGGTCCACTCTATACTCACTACCCAGGAGTCCAGAAACCAGCCTGTATCCACAAATGCCAAGGCCCTCATGCACCTCCCAGGAACTCAGGGATCACCACCCAAGAAAAAGCACAACCAAAACCACTCAGACGCTTGTACTATAGACCAAATGGACTCAACAGATAATTAACAGAACATGTTATCCAACCGCTACAAAATATACATTTTTTCACATAAGCACACAGACCGCATGCTAGGCCATAAACTACCAGTTTTTTTTTTTTTTATTAACATCATATTAAGTATTTTCTCAGACAAAAATGGAGTCAAACTAGAAATAAACAACAATAGGAAATTTCAAATTGGTTCAAATAGATGAAAATTAAATATGTTCCTCAATGATTCGGGGTCAATAAATTAAGAAGAAAATCAAAAAAAATATTGAAACAAATAAATATAGAAAAAACAACATACCTAATTACAAGGAAAAAAGCCAATATCCCTGATGAACACAGATGCAAAAATCTGGAACAAAATAATAGCAATCTGAATACAACAGCACATCAAGAAAAGAGATGCACCATGTTCAAGTTGGATTTATTCTAGAGATATAAGGATGGTTCATCACATACAATTCAGTATATAATAACAGAATAAAAAAAAGATCATCTCAAAAAATGAGAAACAGCATTTGATAAAATTCAATTCACTTCTTAAGAAAAACTTTCAACAAATTAGGTTTAAGAAGAATATACCAGTGGGGCACGGTGGCTAACCCCTGTAATCTCAGCACTGTGGGAGGCTGACAAGGGTGGATTGCCTGAGCTCACAGGTTCAAGATCAGCATGAGAAAGAGCAAGACCCTATCTCTAAAAATAGCCGGGCATAATGGCGGGCGGCTGTAGTCCCAGCTACTCAGGAGGCTGAGGCAAGAGAATTGCTTGAGCCCAAGAGTTTGAGGTTGCTGTGAGCTATGATGCCACAGCATGGTATGCTACCAAGGGAGACGAAGTAAGACTCCATCTCAAAAAAAAAAAAAAACAACTCAGGGTATTATATGGTACACTTTCTAGGTAAAGGGCTCAAATACAACAAAGACCTCTCCTAACAAATGCAGATAATATAACCTAATCATAGATACCCTATTATTAATACAGATTTTTAAAAATTTCTAACCACTCTTTATTAAAAAGTTTTTTTAAAAGAATGTTTCTCAATACAATAAAGACCATATATGGCAAATCCACAGCTAACGAACGTGATACTAAACAGGGAAAAACTGAAGTTCTTTACTCTTTTTTTTCTTTTTTGAGACGGAGCCTCAAGCTATCCCCCCTGGGTAGAGTGCCATGGCATCACGCTCACAGCAACCTCCAACTCCTGGGCTCAAGCGAGTCTCCTGCCTCAGCCTCCCAAGTAGCGGGACTACAGGCGCCCACCGCAACGCCTGGCCATTTTTTGGTTGCAGCTGTCATTGTTGTTTGGCCGGCCCAGGCTGGGGATTCGAACCTGCCACCTTAGGTGTACGTGGCTGGCGCCTTAGCCGCTTGAGCCACAGGCGCCGAGCCAAGTTCTTTACTCTAAGAAGGGGAACAAGACAAGAATGTCCATTTCAATCACTCTTACTTAAGCCAAACAAATTAAGTAAGCAAATGAGAAAGAAAGGGAATCCAAATTGGAAAAGAGGCAGTTGTCAAATTGTCCCTCTTTGCAGGAGACATTATCTTATATAAAGAAAAATCCAAAGACTTCTCATAAAAACTTACAGAACTAATGAACAAATTCAGTAAAGTTTCAGGATACAAAATCAGCATACAAAAAATAGTAGTTTAAAAAAATGTATTTTGAGATAGTCTCGCTCTGTTGTCCATGTTATAGTACCCTGGCATCATCAAAGCAAGCTCAAATGTCCAGACTCATGCAATTCTCCTGCTTTCTCAGCCTCCCAAGTAAGTAGATCTATAGCTGGGTCTACCACTCCTGGCTAATTTTTTTTTTTTCTATTTTTAGAGACAGAGTCTCACCATAATGCTCAGGCTGGTCTCAATCACCTTTGTACTTTTGGCCTTCAAAAGTACAAAGATTACAGGTGCAAACCACTGTGCCCAGCCAAAAATCAGTAACATTTAGATACAACAATAGTATACTAGCTGAAAAAAGTCAAGAAAGAAATTCCATTTACAATAGCTACCAATTTAGGGATAAATTTAACCAAGGAAGTGAAAGAGCTCTATAATGAAAAATTTTAAATCCTAATGAAAAAAAATTGGGGCTATTTTTTTTTTTTTTTTGGAAAAAAAATCCAACTGGAAAGTCACCTCAATGCTCAAGGATTGAAAAAATTAATATTGTTAAAATGAAAATATTACCTAAAGCAATCTACCAAGTCAATTTAATCCCTATCAAAATACCAATAGCATTTTTTTCAGAAATAGAGGGAGAACCCTAATATCTGTATAGAATCTCAAAAGATCCCTAACAGCCACAGCAATAAACAACAATAAGAGTAAAACTAGAAGCATCACAATATCAGACTTCAAAATATACTACAAAGATATAATATCCAAAAGAGCATACTATTGGTATAGAAACAATACAGACTCACTGGATCAAAGTAGCAAACCCAGAAACAAATGCACATTTAAAGTTAATGGTTTTCATGTCTTTCATTTCATTCAAGTTTAAATCTTTACCAAGTGAGAATTAATTTTTGTTAATGGTGAAAGGTGGGGGTCCAATTTCAGTCTTCTACAGGTTGCCAATTTACCTACTCAGCACCATTTGTTAAATAGGTAGTCTTTCTCCCACTGAATGTTTTGATAGGCTTATCAAAGATCAAATGACAATAAGTAGCTGAGTTCATCTCTTGATTCTCTATTCTTTTCCATAACTCTACCTCTCTGTTTTTGTGCCAGTACCATGCTGTTTTGATCACTATAGATTTATAGTATAGCCTGAAGTCTGGTAATGTGATACCTCCTGATTTGTTTTTATTTCTGAGTAATGTATTGGTCATTCGAGGTTTTATGTGGGCTTTTTCCATGTCTTGGCAATTATGAATTGGGCTGCAATAAACATTCTAGTGCAAATGTCTTTGTTGTAAAATGATTTTTGATCATCTAGGTATATACCTAGTAGAGGAATTGCAGGATCAAACAGTAGGTCTACTTTTAGTTCCTTGAGTAGTCTCAAACTTCTTTCCAAAAATGTCACATTAGCTTGCATTCCCACCAGCAGTGTAGAAGTGTTATTTTCTCTCTGAATTCACGCCAACATCTGTAGTTTTCGGATTTTGTGATGTGGGCTAATCTTACTAGAGTTAGATGATATCTCAAAGTGGTTTTGATTTGTATCTCTCTGATGATTAAAGATGATGAGCATTTTTTCCATGTGTTTATAGGCCATGTACTGGTCTTCCTCAGAGAAGTTTCTGTTCTCTTGCCCACATAGAAATGGGGTTATTTATTCTTTTCTTATTGATTAGTTTGAGTTCTTTGTGGATTCTAGTTATCAGAGCTTTGTCAGAAGCATAACCTACAAAAATCTTCTCCCATCCTGAAGGCTGTCTGTTTGTTTTACTTACCGTGCTCTTGACTGTGCAAAAGCTTTTTAGTTTGATCAGATCCCAGTAATGGATTTTTGGTGTTGTTTCAATTGCCCTTCATAAGGGGGTCCTCCTTATATTCTCCCAAGCCAATTTCTTCAAGTGTTTTCTCTGTACTCTATTCTAGTATTTTTACAGCTCAAGTGCCCATGGACCCATGAATAGATTAACAAATTGGGTATATGTACTCCACGGAATACTATGTAGCCATAAAAAAGATGGTAATTTCACATCTTTTATGTTTATCTGAATGGAGCTGGAATATATTCTTCTTAGCAAAGTATCTCAAGAATGGATAAAAAAGTATCCAATGTACTCAATACTACTATGAAATTAATATATAAGTACCTACACATTCATATGAACCATGAAACATAACTACGGTCTAGAGGGTAGAAGGGAAGAGGAGAGAGGGAAAGAGACGAGGGTAGGCAGGAGGAGGGAGGATATTTGGGAGGACCTCACCTAATATGCATGATACAACGGTACATTTCAAAACTATTAAGAAAATAATATACTTGTGATGGATGTGTTAATCAGTTCAATGTAAGCATTTCACATTGTATATCAAATCAGTACACCGAACCCCATAAATGCATCAATGTACACAGTTATGATTTAATACAAAAATAAATTTTAAAAAATAAAGTCAATAGGTTTTTAACACAGGTACCAAAAAATCAAAATGGGGAAAGGACAGTCTCTTCAATAAATAGTTCTGGCAATCTGTATGATCATAACATAGGAATGAAAGGATATTCCTACCTCTCAAAGTATAATAAAGATTTAAATGTAAGACCTGAAATTATAAAATGTCTGGAAGAAAATAGATGAAATGCTTCAGGGCAGTATTCCAAAGAGTTTATGCTTTTTGACTTCAAAAACAAAGCCAACAAAAACAAAAACAGACAAAACTGCATCAAACTAAAAAGCTTCTGCACAGCAAAGGAAACAAGAGTAAAGAGATAAATGGGAAGAATATTTGCAAGCTACTCATCAGACAAGGAATTAATACCCAGAATAAACAAGGAACTAAAAAAGAAAAAAGAAAAAAAAAGCAGGACAAATGTGGTGGCTCACATCTTTTGCAGGTTTTTTTTTTTTTTTTTTTTTTTTGCCAGGGCTGGGTTTGAACCCACCACCTCTGGTATATGGGGCCAGTGCCCTATTCCTTTGAGCCACAAGCACCACCCTGGTGGCTCACATCTTTAATACTAGCACTTTGGGAGGCCAAGGCAGGAAGGTGGTTTGAAGTCAGGAGTTCAAGACTAGCCTTAGGAACAAAGCAAGACTGTCTCTAGGGAAAAAAATATTACCTGGATATGGTAGTGGCATGCATCTATGGTCCCAGATACTTGGGAGGTTGAGGTGGGAGTATTGCTTAAACCCAGGAGTACGAGGTTACAATGAGCTATGATGATGGCACTGCACTCTTGCCCAGGCAAAAGAATGAGGCCCTATCTCCAAACAAACAAATGAACTAACAAAAAAACCTAAAACCTCCAAATAAAAATGGACAAAGAATCTGAACAGACATTTCAAAAGCACACTGTGGTCAACAAGTATATGAAAAAATGCTCAACATTAATTACCATAAGGGAAATGCTAATCAAAACCACAATGAGATATCCTCGCATCCTAGTTAGAATGGATATGATGAAAAAGAGAAAAAGTAACAAATTGTGGTGAAGAAGTAGAAAAAAAAATAACTCATCTATTATTGGTAGGAATGTAAATGAACATATTCTTTACAGAAAACAGTATAGAAATTCCCTGAAACTATAAAGATAAAACTACTATCTAGTCCAGCAATAACACTATTGAGTATTTATTCAAAGGAAAGGAATCAATATTATCAAAGAGATCCCTTCAGCCCCATGTTTACTGAGGAACTATTCACAAAAGGCAAAATGAGGAAATCAGTCTAAATGTCCATCAACACATGGACACTGATGTGTTGAATTATCCATTCTCATGGATAATGAGAATGTGGTATATATATACACAATGGAAGACTATTTGACCATAAAAAAGAATGAAATTCTGTCTTTTGCAGAAATATGAATTAGCCTAGAGCAGTGATTTCCAACTGTGTACTATGACACACTGGTGTGCCATGAAATTTTTTAACTAGCACTAAATAAATTATTTTCAAACAAATTTCAAAGTAAAGTATATTCTTTTTTTCTTTTACTCTTTCTTGATTAACATAATTTATGTATGCAGGGTTAGTTTAACTACAGGTTAAAGTATTAGTGAGATAAGAAAGGTTGAAAAACACTGGCCTAGAGGGTATTATATTACATAAAATAAGTCAAGCACAGAATGGCATGTTCTCACTCATATATAATTGCTATAAAAAACTGAGCTCATAAAAGAGTAAAATCATGTTTATTAGAGGCTGGGAAGAACATGGCACAGGGGAGGATATGAAGAGGCTGATTAACAAATACAAAATTATAACTAGATGGTAGGAATAAATTCTAATATTCAGTAGCACTATAGCATGAATAAAACTAGAATTAGAATTAGAATGTATTATATATATTCAAAAAACTAGAAGAGGATTCTGAATGTTTATAATACAAAACAAGATAAATCTTTAAGATTAGGAACACTATGCATACTAGCTAGTCTGCTTTGTTCAATATATATTGCATAAATCTATTAAAGTATCACTGTATATCCCATAAATATGAAAAATTATTATGTGTCAACTAAAACTAAAAGGAAAAAAAGTAAAGGTGAAATAAAGATTTTTTAAAGCAATAAAATGTTGAGGTAATTTCTTGTCAGGTAATTTGCTGACTTACAAGAAATGTTAAAAAAATATTCCTGCCTTTCCAGCCTTGGCTCCAGACACCGTAGCCGCTGCGATGTTGATGCCCAAGAAGAACCGGATTGCCATTTATGAACACCTTTTAAGGAGGGTGTGATGGTGGCCAAGAAGGATGTCCATATGCCTAAGCACCCAGAGTTGGCAGACAAGAACACACCCAACCTTCATGTCATGAAGGCCAAGCCGTCTCTCAAATCACGAGGCTATGTGAAGGAACAGTTTGCCTAGAGACACTTCTACTGGCACCTTACCAATTATCCAGTAGCTCAGTGATTACCTCCACTTGCCCCTGAGATCGTGTCTGCCACCATGCGCCTCAGCCATCCAGAGTAGGCAGACCTCAGCTGAAAGGTCTGGAAGACGAGGGACCTGCAAGACTTGCAACAGGGGAAGCTGACAGAGACACCTACAGGCAGAGTGCTGTGCCCCCTGGTGCTGACAAGAAAGCCAAGACTGGGGCTGGGTCAGCAACCGAATTGCAGTTTAGAGGCGGATTTGGTCATGGATGTGGTCAGCTACCTCAGTAAAACTGGATGGGATTATTTTGTGTTAAATAAATCTATAGCTGGAAAACTTAAAATTTATATATATTCCTTAGAAAGATGAAAAATACTCTTGATCAGAAATTTATATAATTAAAGGAAAAACATCAGAGAAAGAATGATGGTAAAATAATAAAACAGATAGGTTTGTTCAAAATCATAATTGCAACAATGTATCTGATTATGAATGCTTATTTTGTGTATGTAAATATATGTGTTTATGTAAGTTAATGAATTAGTTTTTTACTACAAGGTATTCACATTACCTATGAAGTAATATCGTTTTATTTGAAAGTAGAGTTGATTTGGTTGAAACGTGTATTATAAACATTAGGATAAGTATTAAACAAAAAGAAAAAAATCAAAAGAAAAAATAATTGATATAAGAAAGGAGAGAAAAATCAAATTATACAAAATGTATTAGAATCACAAAAGGCAGAAAAAGGAGAAGAGCAAAAAAAAGCAACAAATTAATCCAACTATATGGATAAACATTTTAAATGTCAATGGTCTAAAGGCACCAATTAAAAAGCAGAGATTGTTAGAGTAGATCAAAAAAGCAAGACCCAACTATATGTTATCTATATATAGACACATATAGATCAAAAGTGAATGAATGGAGAAAGAAATACTATGATAATACTAATCAAAAGAAACCAGAAATAGCTCTATTAATTTCAGATACAGCAGATTTCAAAACAAGAAAATATACTGGGTATAAAGAGGAGTAATACATTATGACAAAGAGGTCAATTTTCCAAGAAAACCAAACAATCCTTAGTATGTAAGAGTCTAATAATAGAGCACTAAAATACATAGCAAAAACTGATAGAACTGCAAGGGCAAATATATTAATTCTCTTTTATGCTCAGAGATTTCAACAACTCTCTTTCAAAAATGGACAAATCCAGCAGGTAGAAAATCAGTAAGTAAATAGTTGAACTCAAGAACACCAGCAATCAAATGTCTGTAACTCCGATCTAGTCACTACTTCATCTTCTGCATAAGAATATACATTTTCCTCTCACAGGGAACATTCATCAAGATAGACCACATTCTGAGAATGTAACACACCTAATTACATTTAAAAGAATCAAAATCCTAGCATCTACCATAACAATGAACATTATTTATCAAACTATGAGGGATGCAGTGAACACACTGCTTAAAGAAAAATTTGTATCACTGAACATAAATATATATGGAAAGAAAAAATATTTAAGATCAATCATCTAATCAATAATCTAAGCTTCTACCTTAATAAACTAGAAAAAGAAGAAGAAGTTAAAGCCAAATTAAACAGAATCAAAAAATATAGAGCAGAAATCAATGAAATTGAAAGAAATCAAATTATAAAAAAAACCAAAAAGTAGCTCTTTAAAGAGATAAATAAAATTAATAAGCCTCTAAACAGGCTAAGTAAAAAGGGAGAGAAAGGTCAGATGCCAGGGCTCACACCTATAATCCTAGCACTCTGGGAAGCAGAGGTGGGAGGATCACTTGAGCACTTGAGATTGTATCAATAAGAGCCAGAACCTGTCTCTACGGAAAAACTGAAAAATTAGCTGGGCATTGTTGCAAATGCTTGTGGTCTCAGCTACTTGGGGGGCTGAGGCCAGAAGACAGCTGAAGCCCAAGAATTTGACATTGCTGTGAGCTATAACACCATAGCAATCTACCCAGGACAACAGAGTGAGACTCTGTCTCAAAAACTATATATATATATATATACACACACACACACACATACACACACACACATACATATGTATGTATTTTTTTGAGACAGTCTCTTTGGGAGGCTGAAATGGGTGGACTGCTTGAGCTCACCAAGTTTGATAAAAGCCTGAGAGAGAGAGAGAGAGACCCTGTCTCTAAAAAACAGACTGTAGTCCCTACTATTCTGGAAGCTAAGGCAAGGAGACTGCTTGAGTCCAAGAGTTTGAGGTTGCTAGGAGCTATGATACCATGGCACTCTATCAAGTGAGACTCTGTCTCCAAAAAAAAGAAAAGAAAGAAAAAGCAATAAAACCGCGACATAATGACAAGCATTCCAAATGATTGATATGCTCAAGTAAAATCATGATCACGGATTGAGAACAGTATGTGCCGATAATAATCTTTGTGAAAATTTTGCAAAGATAAAATACTTCATTAACCCATGAGCATGTACAACTTTGATGACAGGGAATACTAACTATGGACTCCACTAACTACAAATCTCAAACTATTACCTGCTTCTCCAAGTGTCACTCCTTATATTAACAACACAAATTACACAAATTTTAGTCAATGATTACCAGACACAATTCCACATAACAAAATATGGTAAAATATTAACAGCTGGTGAATCTAGATGAAAGGAATATAAACATTAAAGGTAATCTTGACATTTTTCTATAAATTTGAAAATTTTTAATTATTTTCTAAATTTAAAAATGTCTAAAAAATAAAGAGACGTTGACAGTATTAGTCAGGGATCCTCAAACTTTTTAAACAGGGTGCCAGTTCACTGTCCCTCAGACCATTGGAGGGCTGGATGAGTTGGCTGCTAAGCAGGACAGGCAGCAGCGGCTAAAACACCTGGCGGCCTGGATAAATGTCCTCAGCGGGCCGCATGTGGCCTGCGGGCTGTAGTTTGAGGACGCCTGGTATTAGTAAATATATGCTGGCCAATTTTTCACAAAATAAACTGTGATACAGTCATACAATGCAGTACTATGCCACAAAGATTGTGGATAAAACTGACAATGAAAGATTGAGTGAAAGGAGCCCTATGCAAAAACACATACTATGTGATTCAATTTAGACAATATATAAAAACAAGAAACAAACTTATTATATTAGAAAGATGTCACTTTATCTTGGGTGTGGTGGAGAAGTAGGGATTAAACAAAAGCACAAGAGGCTCTTGAATTTAACCACTCTATTTCTTTATCTAAGGGCTGGCTACATGGGAGTGGGTGTTTGTGAAAATTCTTCAAGCAGTACATTGATAATTTGTGTACATTTTTGTATTTTGTTATATTCAGTACTAAGTTTATTATTCTAGGAAAATTATCCCTTTAAGATAAAGCAAGTATGTCTACATACACTGAGTAATATTCAAAACCTTTTTATGAAAAACCTCTGCTGCTCACCTTACAAAAGCAGAATAGTAAAAATGATAGAAAAACATTTATGTATCTTTTACAAATCTGAAATTGAAGGCATTATCCATTATGTGTTACAAAAGATTTTATTTTAAACATATTAAAGTTGTTTTGTATTATAATTTTATAATATTAAAGTTGTTTTCAGAAAGAAGTTTGACTCACCTAAAAACTGTTATGATTCCTTTTATCAGACAAAGAGATTTGCAAGCTGACATTTTTTTGTTTCCATTTTGTCATGGTCTCCAAGATACTGAAGAGTCAAATCTAGTACTTAATCCCAGTAAACTGCACTGGATGCTTGTAAACACCACCATTTTCGTGCATGTGTATACTAGATCATAATTTCTAATAAATGAATAATGAAATACTATATACTATGATTTGAATGTTTGTGTCCTTCTCCAATATTGATGTTTAAACTTAATCTTCAATGTGAAAATATGACAAGGTAGTGCCTTTAGGAGATGAGTATAGGCCATAAGGGGTCTTGCCTCATGGATAGGATTAATGCCCTCATAAAAGTGCTAGGGAAAATCAGCTAGGCCCTTTTTGCCTTTTGGTCCCTTCTGCCATTCAAGACACCTCTTGGGAGTAGAGTCTGGGGCTAACCAGATACTAAACCTGCTAGCACCTTGACCTTGAAATTATCAGCCTGGAACTGTGAGAAATAAATGTCTACTGTTTATATAGTCATGTGTCACTTAACAGCAGAGATATATTTTGAAAAATACATCTTCATGGGACTTCATCACTATACAAACATCAAAGACTGTATGTACACAAACCTAGCTATTCTATCTACTAAAATACCTAGGCTACGTGGTATAGGCTATTGCTCCTGGGATATGTATCTGTACAGCACACTGTGTACTATGGGCAATTAGAGTAAAATGGTAAGTCGCTGTGTACAGAAACATAGCTGAGCATGGACAAGGCACAATAAAAATACAGTACTATAATCTTATATGATCACCTTTGTATATGTGGCCCATCACTGATTAAAACATTGTTATGTAGTACGTGACTATAAATTAACCAGTCCATGGTAGTTTGCTATACAAGTACAAACAGATTAAGATACTAGAAAAATGAAATGTACGTACGTCTACTGTATTTTCACTAATCCAAAGAAATCAATGAGGATTAACATATAAAGGTTTATATTAATATTTTGGGTTCTTTTCACTCTTACTTTACATACTTTCAAAATCAAATATAATTTTATATAAAATTTTTTTGAATATGTGACTTTTCTTAAACATATCTCTCTTAACACAAAAAGTAAAGGATTTTGAACCATACAAAGCTTAGATCTTTTCCAAAGGAGTTTTATTTCCACCATTAATTTTGGAGATAGTTATGCAGAGTTAGGCCACCACAGAAAATCTGAGCTCGTGAACATAGTTAAAAACTTCTTCCATATTATTCAGACATTTCCCATTACATGTTAACATAAAACTTATCTTGATACACACTTGGATTATTTGGTTCTGAAATACACTGATTTACACATACACCATCCTACCATGATTAGCTCCTCTGTGATAAAACTGAAAAACTAAAGGTAATAGCAAATCCCTTTGGATTTGAAAGTGAATCTTTAACTCAAGCCAGCAATCTGCTTAACATTTTAGTACTTTTCTTAAATCTTCCTTTATTTTTCACTTAATACAAATATTTCACGAACTGAAGCGGTCCTCCCCTTACCTGTGCTCTTTCTATGGTTGCAGTTATAGTCAACTGGAGTCTAAACATTTTTAGAAAGAGCAAGAAAGACCACATTTGCATAACTTTTATAATAGTATAATGTCATAATTATTCTAGATGTTAATCTATTATGATACCCAATTTAAAAATTAAACTTTATCACAGATATGTATATATAGAAAGAAAAGGTATTATACATAGAGTTGGGTACTATCTGTGGTTCAAGCAATCAAGACTACTGTGTTTTGAGATACTGTATATTCAAATATAAATAACTCACTGATATTTAATTTTTTGTTAATTTAAAGGTCCTTACTATAATAAAAGAAATACAACTGTGGGAATCATATGGTTACTTATTGAACATTTTTAAGTTTTTTAAGGATTTTTGAATTTTATCTTAAGAGCACTAGCTGGTTTTATGATCTAGTTTACATTATTTTAACTTAAGCAATTTTATTTTTATCATTTATTTATTTGAGACATAGTCTCATTATGTCACCTATATTCATTATTATTCAATTATTCTCATTATGTCTATTCGTAGAGTGATGTGGTATCACAGCTCACAGCAACCTCAAACTCTTGGGCTTAAGCAATTCTCTTGCCTCTGCCTCCCAAGTAGCTGGCACTACAGGCGCCTGCCACAACACCCAGCAATTTTTTTTGTTGCAGTTGTCATAGTTGTTTAGCTGGCCAGGGCCGGGTTCGAACCCGCCAGCCTGGGTGTATATGGCTAGCACCATAACCACTGTGCTATCGGCACTGAGCCTGCAATTTTATTTTTAAAATTAAAACAGTATTATTGTACTAACATATGTATTTTAACTCTTTTTAAGACTATAGTTAAGTACTGTTCAATGTTGTGCAACCAAACTCCTGAACTTTATCTTGCCAAACTGAAACTCCAAACCCATTACACAACTCCCCATTTTCTCTTTCCCTGAACCTGTGGCAGCCACTATTCTATACTTTGTTTCCAAGTTTCTTTTTCTTTTCTTTTTCATTTTTTTTTTTTTGGAGATAGAGTCTCACTCTGTTGCCTAGGCTAGAGTGCCACACTGTCAGACAGCTCATATCAACTCCTGGGTTTAAGTGATCCTCTTGCCCCAGCCTCCCAAGTAGCTGGGACTACAGGTGCCCATGACAACACCCAGCTAATTTTTCTATTTTAGTAGAGATGAGGTTTTGCTCTTGCTCAGGCTGGACTCAAACTCCTGAGCTCAAGGGACCCTCCCACCTAGCTTCCCAGAACACTAGAATTACAGGTGTTAGCCACTGAGCCTTCCCTACATTTAACAATTTGACTGTAGGCTCAGCACCTGTGGCTCAAGTGGCTTAGGCGCCAGCCACATACATCTAAGGTGGCAGGTTCGAATCCAGCCTAGGCCCGCCAAAAACAATGACAGCTGCAACCAAAAAAATAGCCGGGCGCTGTGGCAGGCGCCTGTGGTCCCAGCTACTTGGGAGGCGGAGACAGGAGACTCGCTTGAGCCTAGGAGTTGGAGGTTGCTGTGAGCTGTGATGCTGTGAGCTGTGATGCCATGGCACTCTACCCAGGGAGACAGCTTGAGGCTCTGTCTCAAAAAAAAAAAAAAAAAGAATTTGACTGTAACAGATACCTTATATTAGTATTATACAGTATTTGTCTTTTTCTGACTAGCATATTTCCTCATGTCCTCAAGACTGATTTGTGTTGTAGTACATGCCAGTAACTCCTTCCTTTTCACATACAAATAATATTCTATTGTATACATGTACACATTTCACTATTTCATTTATTTATCCCTTGGACATTTGGTTGCTTCCACCTTTTGACTATTATGAATAATGTTGCTATGAACAAAGGTGTATGAATATCTCTTTAAGTCCCTACCTTCCATTTGTTTGGATATACATACCCATAAGTAGAATTGTAGGATCGTACTTTAATTCTTTTTAATTTTCTGAGAAACCACTCTAGTATTTTCCATAGTGGATGCATCATTGGACATTCCCACCAACAATACATGGGCCCCAGTTTCTACATATCCTCATTAACACTGATTATCCCAGAAAAAGTTTTGTTTTGTTTACAGTAGCCATTCTAATAGGTGTGAGGTGATATCTCATTGTGATTTTGGTTTGCATTTCCCTAATGTTACTGAAGATCTTTTCATATGTTTCTTGGTCATTACTTATCTTTTTGTGGGTAAAATGTCTATTCAAGTCCTTGTCCACTTTTAATCAAGTTATTTTGTTATTGTTGTTTTTCAATCGTTAGTAAAACTTTTAATGGTAGGATTTTAATCATACACAGAATTTTGTTTCTTTTTGTTTAATCATAGGATAAGTAACTTGGAAGAATGAAAAAAATATTGTGACAGAAGGTGTGGTTTCAAATGATAGTTACATGGCATATTCGTAGGTTAACTTTATACATACATTTTATCCTCTTTAAGCATCAGGCCCCTCTGTACAATGGAAAAATTATATAGAGGAGCTGCCCCCTTTCAGAGCTCCAAGGTTAATCTACATATTAAACTAGATATATGTTAATTATAAAACATTATCAAATAAAATTATTATAAGTGAATGATATATATAAAAAAAAAAGTCAGCTTAGGGCTTGGTGCTGTCGTTCATGACTTAATCCTAGCTAACATGCTGGGAGGCCGAGGCAGGTGGATTGCCTAAGCTCACAGGTTCCAGACCAGCCTAAGCAAGAGCAAGACCCATCTCCAAAAAAAGCTGGGTGTTGTGTTAGGTGCCTGTAGCCCTAGCTACTTGGGAAGCTGAGGCAAGAGAATCAATTAAGCCCAAGAATTTGAGGTTCCTGTGAGCTGTGATGGCAGAGCACTCTACAGAGGGTGACAAAGTGAGACTCTGTCTCAAAAAAAAAAAAAAAGAAAGAAAAGAAAAAAACCTAAACAGCTTTGAAATTTTTATATAAAGATATACCAACTTGAAAAAGGCTAAGATGTTACTGAGATATATTATAAGCAAATCAGAAAAACTCATCTATATAAATGGTATCAGAAAATATCTTTTGAATTACTGCATTCTTTTAATTCATACCAACTTTCATTTCTATTTTTCTTTGCTTGATAAGGTTTTAAATACCATGTTCCCCAGTTAATGCTTGCTTCCAGACTACTTTTATAAAGTTCCTAAATATTCAAGAATTTCCAAGGAACAATTTAAAAATGCAACATATATATGATTATATAAAAATATACTACTACATAAAGCTATACAACAACCTACTACTGTCCCCCTAGGTCAGATCATGGATTAGTTTTCCTATCTTTCAGGAAAGAAAAGGTAAAACATAAAAAGACTACTAAGTGAAATAGTATGGTGAACAACATTTGCATTCCTTACTACAAAAGTGAAATTATACAATTTCAAAAGTTTTTACTGAAAAATTAAATTGCTACTACTAAAATACAATCATCATTAGCCTCAAAACTTTGCAAAACTTGTAAAAACTTAAAATTTGCTTACTTAGGGGTTGAATTTTAATTTTTAAAATCCCTTTATCTTTTACTGGCATAGTGGTTAAGAACACAGACTATGAAGTTAGACAATATGGACTGGATACTGGTTCATACATTTAATAGATATGTGACCTACAGCAAGCTAACTAACCTCTGGACCTTTACTTTCTCACGTTTTAGATAAGGTTAATGACAGCACCTCTTTTAGAGATGTTACAAGCATTAAGGAAGTCAATACTCTAAAAGTGCTTAAAATACTGCCTGACCATACTAAATGTTTTCTGCCGTGTTTACTGCTATTATTTCTGCTTTGGCTTTAGAACAAATTCCCTTAAAAGAATAAAAGCAAAAGTAAAACATTTTGGGTGATGGAGTTGAGTAGCACAGTTAAAGATTTACCTAATTTCATCAAGGCAATCAAAAAAGATACTAATGTGGGCAGAGAACAAAATTAGTCTTAGAAAGCATCATTGGGATCTAAAAAAGTATACTGAACTACTAGTTTACCCTGTAATTTAGATAGAGAAATTAGAGAAGGATGAAATGTGCAGTACACAGCATTATTTACAACCTTAAAATACTATACTCTTGTGATTCCTTCTTCCCAAACTCAAGTTACCCAGGTTTGTTGCAAATTTTGTAGAACTAATAGAAAATCTAAATGATTTAGAGAGAAATCTAAATTTCAACAAAGCACAAGCAACTTTAGAAGTAAACTTCAATAAATAGACAAGAAGGCAAACATGATTAATTGACAGAATGTAAAACCCCAATAGAATCAGACCATCATATAAATCAATCTTAGTTGCTTGCCTTCCCCATCCACATAGATGGCACAGGTACAAGACTCAAGTAAAGATATACATAATAAATATTACTAAACTGTTACAAATAAAACAGCAAATTAACTATAGCTACATATATAAGAAAAGGGAGAGAAAAGAGTAAAAACACCAGTTCCTCAAATGCAAACAGAGATAGGTTTGGAAGCAGTGTCTAAATCTTTACTTTTTGTAAAAAACAAAACTACTCTCACATTTTCTTCCAGTCATGACTTTACCCACAACAGAAGTAAATACTACCTAATTTCTAACACTATGCTAATTTTTTCAGTCTCGGAAATTTATATACATTAATCACATCACAGGCATTCCTTTTGTATCTGATGCCATTAACTGAACATTATGAGATTCATCTTTTTTGTTGTTTTTTTTTTTAAGAGACAGAGTGCTCAGTAGAGTATTGTGGCATCACAGCTCACAGCAATCTCTAGCCACCCTCGATATATGGGGCCAGCACCCTACTCACTGAGCCACAGGCGCTGCCCTTATCTTAGTTTTTAAGTTTAATTGTATGCTATTAATCCTCATTTTATCTAGCATATAGTAGTATAGTATTAATATACACATTCTATTATAAGAAGACATTTGGATTGTTTCCACTTCAGACTAGTACAAATAACACTGCTATAAACATTCCTGCATATGCCTTTTGATAAACAATAACAAACTTTATACCTACAATTGAAACCCGTGGGTTATTGAAAACATGCATGTTCAGGTTTTAATGAACACTGCAAGCTTCCCAATACAATATTACTATATTTCTATACAGTAATAGAAATTTCTGTATGAGATATCTGATTGTACAGTTTCCTCAAAAACACTTGAAAATGGTATCATTTTTCTTCAGCCAATCTGGTGGATGCGTAGAAGAATTTAGTTGTGGTTTTAATTTGCATTTCCTTAATGAACTTTGATGTTGGGTGCCTTTTCATGATCATATTGACCTTGTAAAGTGCCCCTTTTTAAGTTCTTTGATCATTTTTTTTTTAATTGGGGTGTTGGACATGCATCCCGTGATAGACGCAGGTATTATAAGAATCTTCTTTCATTCTATGACTTAACTTTCGGTTTTAAAAACTATGTTTAAAGTTCTTACTTTTAATATGATTCAATTTATGAATTTTTCCTATATACAATTCTTGAAATCCTTACCTAACCCAAGAACATGAAGATATTCTCCTATTTCCATCTAAAGGCTTTTTTTCACCCCACAATTGGAATTGTGATGTATCTGAAATAGATTTTTGTGTATGGTATAAAATAGGGGTCAATGACCACATTTTCCTTAAGGATACTAAAAGGGCAAAAATTACTTTTACCTACTGTGCTCCAAAAATTAACCATAAAACAGATGATAGTATAAATGTAGAGTTGGTCCTAGATGTAATAGTATTATTATTCTGTAACAAATTAGCACAAACCTTACAGCTAAAAAACAACACAAATTTATTATTTTCTATTCAATATTCTGTAAGTCTGAACTCCAGATTGGTTTGGCTGGTATTTCTGCTCCAGGTTTCACAAACAAAATCAAAATGTCTGCCTGCTAGACTCTTATTGGAGGCAACTTACAAACTCATTCAAGTTCACAAAATCCAGTTACTTTGATTACAAACAGATGTTCCCAGTTCCTTGCTGGGTTGCTTTAAGAAGCTAGAGGCATCTCTCCACTCCTTTTATATGGTTCTATAAATTTCAGAGCCATCATAATGGTGGGTAGAATCCTTCTCACACGTGGTATCTCTGACTTTCCTTCTACTACATCTATTGTGCTATCTTCCAGAGAAAGTTCTCTGCTCACATGATTAAACTGGGCCCACTCAGACAATTGGTAGCCCTCATTTCTAATGATATACATTTAAAAAAGAAAAAAGAAAGAAAAAGCAGTAGCTCTTCAAGTGTTTTTTAAATTAGAACTTGCTAATAAATTGTAATACTGTCTTATGTAACAGAGAAACTAATTCAACTTTCTGAAACTCAAAGAATGATGAGAAAGTCTCTAATATAAGGGTGGTTTTCATATACCAGTTAAAATTTACAGGCTAGCTCATTGCTATATTTTATCAGTTGTTATCATCTCAAGATTATATTCTCTGAGATAAATTTTAATCTTATCTTCTTTTTCTTTTTTTTTTGCAGTTTTTGGCCAGGGCTGGGTTTGAACCCATCATTTCCGGTATATGGGGCCAGCACCCTACTCCTTTGAGCCACAGGCCCTGCCCTAATCTTAGATTCTTAAGGAAAAGATTTCATTCTCCAAACCTATAAATGTTTCCTATTTGTTACAGTAAGGTAGAAAGATAGAAAACTTTGGAAAGACAATTAATTTAAAAATCTGGGTTTTATGCCACACATGGTGGCTCACTCCTGTAATCCTCGCATTCTAGGAGGCCAAGATGGGAGGATCCCTTGAGCTCAGGAGTTCTTGATTAGCTTGAGCAAGAGTAAGACCTCATCTTTACTAAAAATAGAAAAAAAATAGTTCCCCAGAGCATTGTGGGAGCTATAGTCCCAGCTACCCAGGAGGCTGAGGCAGGAGGATCACTTGAACCCAGAGTTGGAGGTTGCTGTGAACTAAGCTGATACCATAGCACTATTGCCTGGGTAACAGAAGTAAACTCTGTCTCAAAAAATTGAAATAAAACAAAAAATAAAATTCTAGGTTTCATAATTGTAGAGATTTGTACTTTATCCTAAATATAATGGGTTATCACCAGAATTTTTTAAGCAAGGCCACGTATAATCTATTAATTATAAGTCAGATGATACCCTAAATTCTAAAGGCCAAAATCTTAATGTAAATATTCAATGAAGAAGCAAGCTAAATAAAGTGAAAATATTATCCAACCTCACCCTCCAAATCTTTGAAAGCCATGTATATCAGGTGCTGTAGCATCAAAGTAAGGAAGGCAAATACTTAAAAATACATTGCAGGTGTTCATTCAAGAGACTCCAATGTACTATTCTAAGGGTACTGTTCTGAACATTGTATTTGCCAAAAATTTAATTATAAAAAAAATATCTCTGGGAGGCCAAGGCAGGTAGGTTGCCTGAACTCAGGAGCTGGAGAACAGCCTGAGCAACAGTGAGACCCCCACATCTACCTACAAAAATAAATGAATAAATAGAAAACTTAGCAGGGCATCATGGCACACACCTCTAGCACCAGCTACTCAGGAGGCTGAAGCAAGAGAATCACTTGAGCACAAGAGTTTGAGGTTGCTGTGAGTTATGAGGGCATGGCACTCTAGCCTTGGGCAACAAAGTAAGACTATTTCAAAAAACCCCAAAAATGTATCTGAGTTAAAATAGTTAAAATCATAATAGAAAATTCAAATTATTTATTCTTTTGGCCATATCAACTTGCCATGTTTTTTAGAGCCTTAACATATACTCTGGAAACCAGCTTGCTTGTTAATTATTTTTTCAGGAACTTTGCTGACATCTACTTTATAATCATCTTGATTTCTGAAGAAAGCTTACTTACTAATCTTTTTGTATATGAGTATGTATGATTTGGGACCCTCTGAAACCTATATGAGCACTTACCATGAGCCACATACACAGCATTAAATAAAGATAAACTGATAATGGAGTAATTATTAAAAATCTTAGTTGAGGCCGGGCATGGTGGCTCACGCCTATAGTCCTAGCACTGTGGGAGGCCAATGCGGGTGGACTGCCTGAGCTCAGAGGTTTGAGACCAGCATGAGCCAGAGAGAGCCAGAGTGAGACCCCATCTCTACCCAAAAAAAAACCACCAGGCATTGTGGTGGGCACCTGTAGTCCCAGCTACTTGGGAGGCAAAGGGCAAGAGAACCGCTAAAGGAAGAAAGGAAAAAAAAATTGAAAAAAAAAAAAAACACTTCACATTAAGATGAGAGAAATCCAGCTGAAATTGAAAGTAAAATTAAAAAAAAAAAAATCTTAATTGGGGCGGTGCCTGTGGCTCAGTGAGTAGGGCGCCAGCCCCATATACCAAGGGTGGTGGGTTCAAACCCAGCCCCGGCCAAGTTGCAACAAAAAAATAGCCAGGCGTTGTAGCGGGTGCCTGTAGTCCCAGCTACTAGGGAAGCTGAGGCAAGAGAATTGCCTAAGCCCAAGGAGTTGGAGGTTGCTCTGAGCTGTGACGTCATAGCACTCTACCGAGGGTTAGTAAGTGAGACTGTC